>NT_033777.3:2309365-2409541 GCF_000001215.4 Drosophila melanogaster | reverse complement strand
ATAATAATATAATAATATAATAATATAATAATATAATAATATAATATAATAATATAATAATATAATAATATAATAATATAATAATATAATAATATAATAATATAATAATATAATAATATAATAATATAATAATATAATAATATAATAATATAATAATATAATAATATAATAATATAATAATATAATAATATAATAATATAATAATATAATAATATAATAATATAATAATATAATAATATAATAATATAATAATATAATAATATAATAATATAATAATATAATAATATAATAATATAATAATATAATAATATAATATTATTATATTGTGAAATTAACTTGATAAGTTTATACGATTTGAAATGAATATCTTGAATCTTTTGTTAGTGAAAGGAAAATGAATAAATAATAGTAAAATTATAAAAAGTCAATTGAATGGAACACGAGGTCGTGTTAGAATCAAGATGGCCGAGTGTGGTTCTCCATTTTGTTGCAGTTAAGTTTAAATCTGGTAACGGTTGGTGGTGTGAGTTAACTGGCCGGCTTATAGACTGCGTCATCTGGGTGCCACATATGTTGGCCGGATCGTCGAGTTGTAAGCTGTGAGCTCGGCTAACAAAAGACTGGCCGGTTTGAAAAACTGTGCGCTAGTGGAAAGATTTTATTGGAAATCCAGACCTTTAACGATTTATGTGTGAAGAGTATAAAATTATGATTGATTGCTTGAGAGTTGTTGGTAATCCGGATCTCATAGCTTGAATGTAATAGGTGAAATGTTTTGAATATTTGTATTGGTTTGCTTTGAAGTCATGAAGAATGAAGAATAACTTAATGAATTAAAACCGATGATCGATCGTTGAGCAGAACAGACATGCCTCGCTCACGCGCCAGAAAACGTTATGCAACAACGAGAATAGTGAAGAGGAAAAAAAGTGTCCTGATGACTCTTCGACATATTTATATATGCTAAAAACTCTATATATCTCTGTGAACAAGATAAACAAAAAAACAAGTGAAAACAATAAACAAATAAAAATATGAGCTCATCCGACGCTCGAAGTCAGAAGCGAGAGCTTCAAGCTAAGCAAAACAAAAACAACTCCTACCGCTTATTCACCCACAAACAATTATCAAAGCTTACACCCTCAAAGTGATGATATATAAAATCAGTTTACATTCCCTTGTTATATCAACAACTTTCACCTGCGGGCTGTCTAGAAGCGTCAATTGTATGATACGTTGCTTTGGAATATTTTCTTCCTTGTGTATCTGCACCTCTGGGCACTGATCGCTTGGGGCGTGCAGTTTGGACCTATCCACTACATCGTTGAATCGCGTGCTTCTGCTGTATGCAGACTTGAATCTATGTCGGCTGGATTCCATTTCGATTGTACCTTAAACCTATCGTGCGCCTCAGTCAATTCCTGAATGCACGCTAATCGATTCGTTGTCCAACGACAATTCACTTCTATATATTTTTCATTAGCGTGCCAAAAGTCCGGCGCCTTCTTATTCTTAACGAGGTTACCTTGCACTTTCTATTTAATAGTTTCACCGATATTGCCCCTTAGTTGAAAACCACTCTTGCGTAGATGTCGACCCTAAAGGAACGACAAGAAGAATCGAAAAAACCACACAGTTGCAAGTCTTCAACTTTACTATGTATCGCGGCACTAATGCACGGGGCAGAATACATTCGTGCATTAGATTCAAGTGTTCAAGGTATCGTTCCCAGTTTTGACATGACTGGGATGGAATTCATTGCCCCAATCTTACTTGGGTAACCATAACTCTTGCATAAAAATTTCAAAATAGAGCTTAAAACCCCTAAGGGATCAAACAATTGCGTTACTTCCAAAAATACTATGCGCTTGTATCCTGACTGAATGGCATGTCACGTATGTAAACTGAAATTTATCGGAAGCGGAGGTCCAACATATGCGGAGGGATTTTGCTGTATCTGTAGTTTTCAGCTCTAGCGGCTCGGCGCACTTTGCTTCCTCGAACGTGACAACAACTAAATGCCCCTAGTTCCAATTATTCTGTGACTTCCTTCTTCAGATCTAATAGCTGGTGTATGGAATCAGCTCCACAGAGCGCTTTATGGGCTTATGAGAATTGAGCCCTAAAAAGCGCACCTCAGTAGTATAGGCAGTCGCGATCGAACACTCGACGAGTGCAGACGTGCCTGCGGATCGACAGCAAATTGTTCACAGTTTTAAGTCCCGTTACTTGTGCCCAGCCACTTCGCGTCGCGTGATCTTGTCGCGCGTTTTGATTGGCCCAGCCAACGTACCTAACGGTAGTTCGCACTAACACCATCGCACACCCGAGTGTGCGTGTTATCAGCGCAAAAAACCCAGTGCTCGAAGCAGCGGTATATTTGCAAAGCAGCAGCCACGTGCTGCCTGGCTCACCGGCTTACGGTGCCCAGCTTCCCCCCCCTCCTCACTCCTTATCAACTTTGGAGAAGATGGACTGGCAGGCCCCCCCGCGCACCCACAAGCTTGGAACAACACCACGCAAAAAGGCTCTGAGAACACGCAAGAGCAGCTCCAGCAGCGAGGGAAGCACCTCGCATACAGAGCCGGACGAGATAAAGCGAAAACCGGCAAAGAAAGCACAGGGAGAGGAGCTGGAAGAGAAGCCAAGCACTAGCGCAGCTCTGCGCAAGAAGCTCGCCAACAACGCCTTCGCTTTACTCTCGAGCGAAGAAGACGAGGACGACCAAGAGAGCTCTGATGACGAACCCGGACCTAAAGACGATTCCAAGCCCAAGACCCCCGAGAAACCAAAGCCCACCCCGAAGACCATCAAGCCACCTCCGATTTTTATCCCCGATGTGACCAACATCTCGGCACTCGTCAAGATGATCACGACTCTTGTAGGCCCGAAGAACAATTTTACCTACAAGACCGTGAATGGCAACAACGTACGTGTCATGATGCCGGACAAAGAGTCCTATACAGCTCTGCGTCTCCAACTTGTGGCCCAAAACAAGAGACATCGGACTTTCCAGCCGAAAGATGAACGTGCATACAAGGTTGTCATCAAAGGACTCCACCACTCCACCGATCGTGAGGAAATCATTGAAGACCTTCGCAGACAAGGGCACGCTGTTAGAGATCTGCACAATCCTATTGGCAGAAGAACTAAAGAACCGCTGGGAATATTCTTCGCCAACCTGGAGCCTTCCAGCAACAACAAAGACGTCTACCAAGTCAAGCGGATCTGCAGGTCGGTAGTAACCATTGAACCGCCGCAGAAGTTCAACGACGTGCCTCAATGCTTCAGGTGCCAAGGATTCGGTCATACACAGCGTTACTGCTTCCTGGAATACCGATGTGTAAAGTGTGGAGGCCCTCACGAATCGAGGGCATGTGAGAAGAGGGAGGACGACAAAGCGTGCTGCTTCCACTGCCAGGCGGACCATCCTGCGTCTTTCAAGGGATGCCCTGCATACAAAAGGGCCAAAGCACTCGCTGCTCCGAAAACAAGGCCCGTCGCTAATGCTAACAAGGCGCCGCCCGTGGCATCACCAAACGTCACCTCTGGCAGGAGCTACCGAGACGCCCTCAACGGAGTGCACGCAGCACCGCAGAATCCCACAACCCCAGTCCAAACCCAAACAGAAACCCCACACTCCGGTCAGATAGAAGCGATGTTCGCTCGCATGGAAGGAATGATGGAAAGGATGATGAAGCGCATGTTCACCCAGATGACACAGCTGGTGGCCACCATTCTCAACAGCAAGTCATGCAATTAAAGCTCCACCTAGTCGCCTACATAGGGAACTTGGAATCCCACAAGTCGCTGATGAAATCTCCAGGCTCAGCGAGAGATACCTGAAAAGGCTCGAAAACCACCCTAACCACCTCGCCACCAACCTGTTAGACAATAGCCAAACAAGCAGACGTCTCATGAGGAGACACCCTCTCGATCTTCCACAACAATAGACAACACATATAAAACCCGCCACAAATACATGTACAATAGTATCCCTTAAGCTAATGTTCCCCCGCAAAACCATTTAATTATTGTCCACTAGGACAGATTTTAAATAAACAAACGCACGCTACAAAAAAAAGTAGTATAGGCAGCGATCCGCCAAGAACGGTGCCGAGTTCGTGTCATACGTTGCTGTGTTAAGGCGGCTTGACGCTACATGATATTAACAGCCATCTGATTTACAATTTGCCTATATATTTTCGTGATATCTGCTATTGTTATATCTTACTATTTATAAAACCGAAATCTCGTAAGAGGTGTAAAAAGGTCTGGCAGCAACGTTTGTCCAACTAAATTCGTGTCATTTAGCGATAACCCGTTCGGCGTCTCGCACCGAATACCACTTTTAATTTTGATGTCACAATGCCGCCCGAATAATTTAGTAATAAGGCAAGAAGTTCAGCAGGCACAAACTCTAAATGACCCAGAGAATAAAATATATTAAAGTATTCGAAGCTTTCTCTTTCTATCCAAATTAAAAAATCTATAGAGAGCAATCTTATACGAATCGCCAATCCCTTGTAAGCTTAACCTTCGACACAAGTTCTGGTTTGCATTGTTTTTCTGCGGATTCCGAAATCTCTTCGTATTCCGAAAACTGTTGGACGAGCTTTTCCAACTCTTCGGTGTCTTCTGACATCTTATTTCGGTAGAATGAGTGCAAATCAGGACAACGTTATTCCTAGATGCATATTTACCTACCACTGTCATCCCAGGAACAATTAATGAAGTATACATTTATTCAAACCCACTCTAATTTGTCGTGCAACAATATGCCTACTCCAATCAGCATAGTAATTATCTCGTGAGCAGAATCAAAACAAGGATCCTCGAACTTAATGCGCCTTGGCAACAGATATCCTATTTCGTGTGCTGCTGCAGCCGGATTGTAACGCGTTATTTTTGACAAAAGCCTGAATCTTTTATTGGCCTTAAAATTCCTTCACAGCGGATTTAAAGGTAATTGCTGCGTTTTATAAGCTATTCTTGAGAAATGGAAAGATGATTTATATGTAGCAATTTCAAAAGATTATGTTTATTAGTTTCAGCGAAATTTGGCATGGATGGGCGCATGGCAAGGGTTACGAAAACGAATGTTAATGCGCGACTTAATGACAGAGTGAACAGCAAAACGTTAAGCCAAAGGTCTAGGTCCGAAAGTACTAGAGAGAGAGAGAGAGAGGCAGTTAGATGCTAACGCAGCTTCTATTCCTAGATAAGAAAGATATTTCTGTAAGCTGAGGTGACTGTGTCTCCAAAGTTGGCATGTTTACAAATAACACATATATGAATTCCTGTATTGGCTGCGAGATCCTACAGTAGTCTTTACTTCTCCCAGAACTTCAGACGTACGGGTTCTTATGTCCTTTAACGAGTATTCAACATTTCTAATCGGCAACAAAGCTTGCTCGGCAGTTACAAAATTCATCTGGGTGCAAGAATCTAGCATCTATATTAATGAAATCTTCCTTCAGAATCTTTAACAAATACCATCGCCGTTGCGAGTAAGCTTAAAGCTATATTTGTCAATATTGAGCGAGTTCGCATTATTGCTCCCAGCAATTGGATGGACTCTCTATGACGCAAATCATGATGAGGCTTATTGCAGATATACTAACGCAGACTTCTGCAATCTCCGTCAGATGCTGAAATAAGCTTAACATACCGTTGCAACGGTGTGAAGCACTTTTTTTTCCACAATTTATTTATTGAATTTTTTCTTGGTATATAGAGACTCACAATAAGTGAGTTCTAAGTGTTTGCTGACATATTATTTATACTTTAACCAGTTTGTGGCTGATGTTGTAAGATGAAGCGGCCTTTCTTTAATTTCTGGCTGCCGAAAAATGTTGTATAGTACGGGTGAGTGGTCAGATGAGAGATCTTCAAGTGTTACAGAGTTAAGAAGCACTAAAGGAATTTTTCTTACGATCGCAAAATCAATCAGATCTCGTAGTTTTCGGGGGTCTGTAGGGGATAGACAGTTCAACCAAAGACACTAGAATAACAAGATGCGTAACGCCATACGATTTTTTCCGTGGCTCTAGAGGTAGCTCCAGGCTCTCTCGAATTTTCGTTCGAGAGTGAGAGAGCGGAGAGCGCTACAGCGAACAGCTCTTTTCTACGCATACAGTGATAGTAGACAACTGTATGTGTGCACACGTATGCTCAAGCATTATAAATTTGACAAAATATGCTCTTCACCTTAGAAGTTCTTATACTTTAAATCTATATTATTCTTGATCAATTGGTACCATGCGAAAAATTCTTGTTTTGCATTGCCTTAACGTTATTATTATATAAATATAGCTTAGAAATAGTAATAGCCGAACCATAATATCACAAAATACAATACAAAAATGACTTCATATTAGAATATTTGTCATTAGAGTATTCAGCTTGCGGCGTGTAAAAAATTAACAAGGCAATGTCCACACTTCGTGCCTCAAGATATGACCAAAGCAAAGACACTAGAATTATTCTAGTGTCTTTGATATGACTTTTGCAATAAACAGTTTTCATATTTTTTTATTTTATAAATTTTTGTTTTCTACTTTGTATTATTTTAATGAAATATTTATTTCAAAATTTTTTTTTTTAAATTACAGTAGTTTTAAAAAATTTCCTTTGTATTTGCTTTAATTATTTAGTATATTTATTAAGTCATTTGACTTAATATGATCCAATTTTATTATTTAAAATGCACATTAGATTCAGTTGTTTTTCATATTCAGTTTTTTTTTTATATTCCAATTTGATATTTTTAAAAAGCGCGCAATTTCATCATATTGTTACGAAATTGGCCAAAACTCACCAAATATGTAAATTCGTTTCTTCGATCGTCTTCTAGCACAACACGCGCACATATACGCGTTCTCGTCTCTTGTTTTTACTCACAAAAGCAAGCAAATTCTATTTTTAAATTTCCTACGCTCTCAGCGTAAGCGAGCGGACAGAGACAATTTTGGCCGTCCCCAAAAAAGTGGCTGTATAGTGCCAAACCAATGGCCGTTACGCATCTTGTTATTCTAGTGTCTTTGGTTCAACCGATCAATCCGATAAATAGATTGATATTTGCAGTATATAGTGTATATGTTTGGCGTTGTAGTCGCCCGTAGCAAAAAATGTATCCCCAAGGGTGCAAAAGAATTCCATAAATTGATTCCAGTAATTGAGAAACGGGGCGGACAGTAGACGGCGGCCAGAGCAATATTACCGCCGCTAGAATGAATTACCACAGATGTAGCATTTCGGTAGTTTTTCTCAATACGATCAAGGAAGTTATGTTTAATGCGACTACTGATCAAGATGCCAGTGCGTCCATGTGCATTTCCGTCAGGATGATTAGTAGCGTAGAACACGTAGCCATTTATTTGAAAATTGTATAATACTTGCTGGTTAGATGGGTCTCTGATAGCAACATAATATCAACTTCTTTCTATTTCAAGAACCTATCGAGATCAAGTTTGCGGTGGGAGACGCCATTCGCATTTATAAACATATACGAAGGGAGGACATTTTTTTATGTTGAATGTTGAGATGCAAGTACTTGGTCTAAGGCACGAGTAAGATCCTGCATCGTTGTTCTCATGAACGCCGAAAATTCCGTCATCGTTGCTTGGAAAAATAACATAATTTTTTCGATGGCACTTGTAGGTGGCTGCAGGTCGTCTGGTACGGCTCGAGGTTACGGCGCTTTTGAGAATTCTTTTTTTTTATTAACTTTACTTTATTTATTTCGTTGGCTCGAAATTCGATTGACTCATGTGGTGTTTGGTTGTCGTCTGTTAGCGTCGGTAATACAAACGAACTTGTAGCAGGGTTTGGCTGGAACACATGTTGAAGGCGCGTTGCGAATGTGGTAGCTCTCTCTTTAACGCTTCGGGCCCATCCACCTGCGATGGTTCTTAAAGGTGAAATAGTTTCTGCCGCGGTAGTTAAACTGGGATGCGCTTTCCATAGTGAGTTTTTACTGCTGGATGTTGATAGTTGTTCTATATACCGACGTTGGGCGTTTTTCTCTCAATTTTTGGTGTAGAGATGCAGCTGCAGCTGCAGCGAAGACACTCTCGAGAGTATTTGTTGCGGATTCAATATCGCTGTCACAGTTAAGCCTTGGATTCGGCGCGACATGTGAGATTTTATATATTTTCTGTACTTGATCCAGTTTGTTCTTTTTGATGTTAATCTGCTAGTCTGCTTTGTAGTCTCAGGACATTGGAGGGCGTTCAGTATTAAGAGGACTGGCGAGTGGTCAGGTTTCGAGGGATGTTTTTGGTGATTGAAAGATCGATCAAATCAGGAGTTTTGTTCTGGTCGGTAGGCCATTATGTACATTTATTATGGCGTTATACAACTGTTTCCTTTAGGGGTGACGAGCAAGATCCCCAGTTGGTGTGTTTGGCGTTGTAGTCACCTGCAGCAATGAAATGATCCCCTAGCGAGTTGAAGAAGTCCAGAAATTGTTGTTCGGATACATTATAACGTGGGGGAAAGTATACCGCTGCGAGGGTAATATTGCCGCTTCCTTGTAGTACGTTTATAGATGTTGCCTGCATGTCAATAGCTGCAAACTATAATGGTGGTGTTTGATGCGATTTCTAATCAGGATACCGGTTCCGCCTGCTTTTTCGTCTGGATGATTTGTTCCGTTAAACAAAAAGCCGCTTATTTGGAAGTTATATTTAGCAGTGAGAAGTGTTTCCGACAGTAGCATGACGCCAATTTTATTGTCATGAAGAAATTGAGCTATTTCAAGTTTATACCGTGAAACGGCGTTGGCGTTTTACAATGATATTCGTAGGGCAACCATTGATTATTTGGAACGTTGTGATATTAGCATCTCCATGAGGAGATTTTGGTTACGCATGAGGTCTTGCATGGTAGTCCGCATGAAGGACATGAATTCAATCATATGCTGCTGCAAAGTATGCATCATGGTTTCGATATTGCTTTGTTGTTGCGTCGGTAATCGAGGATTCGGTGTCGGATCAATTTGGGCAGTATGTAGAGTTGTTGTCGTAGTGCTAGGTTTAGTAAGTCACCTCACATTTTGTGAGGTGATCCCCGGGCCAAATGAGGATCTCTTTGCGGTTGAGAAAAATACGTCTGTGCGATATGGAGGCGTACAGGCGTTACTCGGGGGTGAAGCCGGCTTTTGAGGTCTTTGTATATTGGACAGCCTTTATAGTTTGCTGCGTGGTTACCGCCAGTTTCCGCACTTTTTATTTGTCGTGCAATGAGCAGAGTCATGAAGCTCTCCACAGATGACACAAACTGGACGCAATGTGCAGTATCCTCTTGTTTGGACATATTCTTGACAGTTCCTGCATTGGACTGACCCTTTGCGCTAGTGTGTTCTACGTGTTCTTCTACGGTAATTCTACGATGCAAAAGAAACTTTAGCTTGTAGATTGGGTGCACATCTTTTTTCCGGATGGCTTTAGTGTCAGGTTCCAGCTCAACTTTGAAGAGTGGTTGTGGTTTTCTATCTTTGTTCAGAATGTTGAAGACGGTTTTTACTTTAAAATCCTTATCATTAAATGCCTGCGTTATCTCAGAAGGTGTTACTTCAGGTCTATATTCTTTAGAACGACTTGAAGGCCATTGCTACTTTTCAGTTGATAGGTGTAGTAGATTTTTGTAGTGTATTTTGTAAGCGTCCTAAAGCTCTCTTCGGTCTTTACTTTGACCTTAGTTTCGTGGATGCTTCCCTTTTTTGGGGTATTATGTGAAAGTTGTCCTTCCAACAAGTTTAATTATTTCGTTTACAAAAACATTCGAGATTTTCTCTCGAATGCATATAGGTACCAAATCTATTGGTACATTCTTGGATCTCAATTCGCTGACTTAGATTGTTCCGATTAATCTTTGTTTTGTTTCCCGCCGCAGAATTTTGTGGACTTAGGTCTTGGCGCAGCGGTAGCGTTTGGTTCTAGTGTTTTTGTTTTGATCGTTGATTGATTGTTTTGATTTTGATTGATGGTTTTGGCACACGAAAGTCGGTAATTGTAGCTGCTAATTTTGCTTGCAATGCAAATGCAAGTGAGGTCGTTGACCCAACGGTTGACGCTGAAGATACTGGTGCGGTTGTTGTTGTTGCCGATGCGATTGCCGTTGTAAGAGAGCCAACCGTGCTGGTTGTTACAGCAGCTAAGCTTGAAAGTGTAGGTTTGGTAGCCGTGATTAGTGGGGTGTATGTGGTTGCTGTTAGCTGTGGCATTGGAGCTGTGGCATTGGCATTCGCTCCAAGACTTTGGAACTGTGCTTGGCAATGCCGGAGAGCAAGAGCACGCTCTCTGTTCTTGGGGGGGACTAAGCGTTTCCGTAGAGACGAACGAAAAATACGCGGTGTTTCGAATTGATGAGAGCCGGCGCTCGTCTTGCTCACGTTGACGTTGTTCACGTATTTTGTGTGTGTACAAATTTTAATAAATACAATTCGTATAAATTAAAAATTTATTGATTTTAGATAACTCTGTTGTGGACGCAGGACCTTCCGTTTCCGATCTTAGGGCACTAGAAAATAAAACAACCGGTATGGTGCTTACTGGAGGAAGGAATGACATTTTGGCGTTGGCGAACAAAATGTCAGGAAACGAATGGGAGGGTACCATACATTTTTGGGGTACCATATTTTTTGGGTATTATTAGTACTACGAGCCAAAGCAATTCGTTTGCTCATGCGACTTTTAAGATCTTTGTAGACAGGGCATCCCCGGTAATTAGATGTGTGGTTTTCACCACAATTGCCACATTTTTCTAAATTTGGATCATGTTTATTAGCCGGGCAAGTGCCAGATTCGTGCAGATCCCCGCAGGCGACGCAAACGGAAGGAAGGGTACAACATGTCTTGGTGTGGCAATATTCTTGGCAGTTGGAGCATTGTACTGGACCAATTCGCAAATGTGGTTCTTCTACAGTAATTTTACGGTGTAATAAGAATTGGAGATTGTAAATTGGGTGCACTTCATTTCTCTTTGGTGTTTGGCTAGTTGGGTCTAGCTCGACCTTGAAGAGCGGTTGGTGCTTTTTTTCTTAATTAAGAATATTAATAGCTGATTTAACGTTAAAGCCCTTTTCGTGAAGTGCATTCGCAGCTTCATTGGGTGTGACATTCAGGCTCAATGCCTTCTAGTACCACTTGCAGACCTTTACTGCTTTTGAGTTGGTATGCAAACATGTTTTTATTGTTGGTAGTAGTAGTTTTTCTTTCGCTACTACAATTTCTTTTGGCTCTATTACCTGTGTGCGCTGCGGACTACGTTTACGTTTTTCAAAAACGTAGATTTAGAATATTATTAAATTGTATTTGATACCGTGCAATTCACCCTTAATTTAAGAGTAGGTACCAACGAAAAAAGTCGACCATAATTTTGCAGAGCCTAAAGTTTAGCTATTGAGCTTTTTCAATAGCTCTTGCGAATAATAAATAGCCGAAGAAAGTTTGTTTATTTTACGATACTGTTTATTTCGCGAATTGTTTACAGCAGCTGGGGCCGACGAAGAGCTATATCGAATGCACAAGTTTAGTCTCTTCCGAAAGACGAAGAAGTGGCGATTGGCGGGACAGACAGCCGAAATGCAGCGCCCAAGCTTAGCGTAGGAAGATAACAAAAAGAACAAGGAATGAGCGCCGTACAGATAAATGCGTGCGAGAACAGCGGTTTGCACTGTGGGCATCGCAACTGCTACCACTGACTACTTCGGCTTACAATATTAAAAAGTATGAGATTAGTCTACTGCACAGTTTTGACCCAACATCCTCCCCCCGTTGGAAGCTTGGCTTCCAACAGAGTCCTCAAGGGGAAGCAGACACAGCTTGTTCACTGCCCACCTTATTACTCCAGACGCGGTCCTCAATTCTGCAACTCGAGCGACGCCGTCTCTGCCAGGAATCAACTGCATGACTCTCGCCAAAGGCCATCTCATTGGGGGTAGATTCGGTACACGGCTACGCCAGGCTTTGGGGTGCGCCACTTGGAGCGCGGCTGGAGCAACGTCAAGTACTCTACCTTCCATCGCGATCAAAATATTTGCTGAAGAAAGGAGATGCGCTGCCAAGAGTCAAGCCGATTATAGTTTAGGCCCGTTATATCTGGCTCGTCAAACGACGAAGGCGGACCAACATTGAGAAAATGCGCCGGAGTGAGGACGTCCAGATCGGCAGGATTCTCTGAAATGGGAACTAAAGGTCTGGAGTTAATAACTGCCGAGATGTGGCACACCAGCGTCCTCAGCTCGTCGAAGGTCAGAACCGCCGTACCCACAGCGCGGTAGAAATGATGTTTGGCCGTTTTCACCGCGGCTTCCCAAAGTCCATCGAAATGGGGCGACCGTGGAGGGATTAACCGCCAGTCAATTGTCTCCGAAAGGCAAAAATTCTGAACGGAGCCTTGATGCTCGCTGCTGAGAAATAACCTTCGAAGTTCCAGAAGTTCATTTTTGGCGCCGTCAAAGTTGGTGGCGTTGTCTGACCAAATTTGCTTCGGCTTCCGCCGGGTGCATATGAACCTCTTGAGTCCGCACAGAAACGCAACTATCGAGAGATCCTTGATCAGCTCCAGGTGCACTGCCTCGGTTGCAAAACATATAAATACGCAGACGTAGCATTTAACCGCGGGCTTTTTCCGAGTATCCGACTTGTGAAAGAAGGGTCCACAGAAGTCTATACCAGCAACCTCAAAAGCGTGAGATCCTTACAAGCGCTCCTTGGGAAGGTCCGCTATTATGTGCTTTATCAGCCGCGGCTTAATCCAAAAACATCTGATGCACCTGTTCACGGCCTTGGTAACCGTCTTCCTCCCCCCAATAGGTCAATATTGGGAGCTCGAGAGAAGAGCTCGAGGTCCGGCATGAAGATTGCTTTCATGGTAATGCGAAATAATTGCCAGAGTCAGCGGATGGGACCTTGGAAGGATTTTCGGGTGGCGGCCATCAAAGTCCAATGACGAATTCCGGGGGCGACCGCCTACTCTAAGAAGTCCAAATTGATCCAGGAACGGCGAGAGCGAGGATATGGGAGTAGACAAGGAAACTCTTCCCAGCGTTTTTAGGGACTGCAGGTCCTCCCATAACTGCGCGCGCTGCAACAACCGCAGCATCATATGAGTACCCTCTTGAATGTGTGCGACGGTGAGCCCAAGATGACGAATTCCATTACAAAATATATAAATGTATGCAAACACTCGTTGCAGTGAGGGGTAAGGATTTGCAAATTTGGAGCTAGCAATTACATCCACGTACGGCGACTTTGCGATGAACACACTTCGACGAAGCTCAAGCACCGGTTTGTCAGGACAAACAGCTGTTGGCCAATCTCTTTCAGGCTCCGTAAGATAGGCGGGTCCATGCGCCCAGAGTGACGATTCGCTAAGCTCAGACGGCAGGGATCCTCTGGATAAGATGTCAGCCGGATTTAACGCTGTTGGAACATAACGCCAAGCCGTGACATCTGTCAGCTCCTGAATGGCAGCAACCCTATTTGCCACAAATATGTTGAACCTGGCGGGCTCATCTCGGATCCAGGAAAGTGCCACCATCGAGTCGCACCAACAATAGTAGCATCCTTTAAATACTTTCAAGCCAACTATTTCCCTCATGATTTTAGCCAGAAGATCCGCACCACAAAGCTCCAGCTTTGGTACTGTTATGGTCTTCAACGGAGCTCTGCGCGACTTCGAACAAAGCAAATGGCTAAACCTTTGATTCCCTTTAGAAACCACATAAACGCAGGCTCCATAGGCATCAATGCTTGCATCACAAAAACCATGCACCTCAAGACCAGACTCTGCGCTAAACACGAACCGAGGGAAACTAACATGACTTATTATTTCAAAACTGCGACATATATCAAGCCATTTCGTGTTATGAGTTTCCGGGAGGCTTTCATCCCAGGACAGCTTTTCCTTGCAGAGCTGCTGCAAAAAGATTTTACACCTTGTGATTACCGCACCGACCAGGCCGAGAGGATCGTAAAATTTAGCAATCGCAGACAAAACAGAGAGCCTGCAGGGCCTCAATGGCGACTGAAAGGCAGAGAACGCAAACAATAGCTGGTCGGAGGCGGGATCCCAAGCGAGACCTAAAGTTTTGGTGAAATCGCTACCATCTTCAAACTCATGAATGACTCCTTGTCCTCGGCGGGCACACCCTCCAGCACAAGCGGAATGTTAGAGCACCATTTCCTTAGCTTGAGCTTGCCCTTCGCAAGAATGCCAGCCGTCTGCTGCATTATGCTGATAGCATCCTTTACCGTGCCTGAGCCGGAGATAAGATCATCCACGTAAAAATCGCGCCGAAGGATTTCTGATCCAATGGGAAACGAAGCCTGCTCATCGATTGACAACTGCAGCATAGCCCTTACGGACAAGAAGGAGGCTGGTTTGGTGCCGTAGGTAACTGTGTCGAGTTTGTATACTTGAAGGTCATCGATCGGAAGTCCCTCCATACAATGCACTGCAAATAGCTATCTTCTTGCGAGACCCTTACACATCGGTACATTTTACATATGTCTCCTGTAATGGCAACTGGGTGTGAGCGAAATCGAATTAGGATGTGAAATAGCTTGGGCTGAATGACCGGGCCAGCCATTAACACATCGTTAAGCGAGTAACCAGTGGAAGTGGCAGCTGATCCGTCAAAGACAACGCGAAGCTTGGTGGTAGTGCTATCCTCCTTCATGACGCAGTGATGTGGTAAAAAATATCGGCACGAACTGACCTCGGAGGCAGGCAGAGGCGACATATGTCCCGGATCACGATATTCCTTCATGAACGCCGCATATTTAACCCCCAAGCCAGGGTGCTTTGTAAGCTTCCTTTCCAGCGACAAGAATCTCCGCAAAGCCTGAGGATAGGAATCTCCGCTAGAGTCCAAATGGAGTTTTAGCGGCAACCGTACCGAGTAATCGCCAGCTGGCAGTCGGATGTAATTTTTAACCAAGTGGGCCTCGCAATGTAGCTCCTTCTTAGTGGCTTGGGCCGGGACAATTTTCTACCTCCCAAAAGCGCTGCAGAAGTGAATCAAGTTCAACATCAATGCTGTTTTCCTTGCTGGCTGAAGAAGGAACGCGTGAAGCTATTAAGGCGCTACCGCAAGGGCGCGCGCAGCCTCCAGACACAACCCAGCCCAGACGAGTTTTTTGAAGCAGGGGCAGTCCTGGCAATAACTTTATCTGACCTACTGCAGGTTTTCTGGAATCTTCCAGTCCGCAATGTCCACATTAAAACTTGGCTGGCGATCCGTGATATTGGGAGCGATAACTGCTGTTATGCTCGTTGAGAAATCCGAAGTGACAGACCGAATTGCAATTCCTACCGAGAAACCATCAGTCGCGAAATTGGAATCCCCGATTCCAGTGACGGAGCCGGACGACCTCGACCTCTTAAGTTGCAGTTGATTTGCAAACCGAGAGGTGACCAAGTGCAGTTGAGACCCAGAATCTAACAAGGCCCTGCAGGGAACGAACAGTCCCGACCGATTCTGCACTAGAACGGTTGCAGTGGCTAGCAGCACAAGGTCACTACCGAGATCCCGGGCAATTAGAGTAGAAGAAGTCGAAAGCGGGGCAGAAGGCTCGGTGTGGGAGCTTGAAGACACCGGAACATGTGGCTGCGAGGAAGGCGGACCATCTAGATGGAGCAGCGTATGATGCCTGATTCCACAGGTGCGGCAGCGGCTCGAGCTGCATTGCCGTAGCTGATGACATGCCTTTAGACAATTTAGGCTAAGTGCTAGTCTCTTTGCCTCGCGCAGACAATCTATTGGCGCTAAGTCTCTAAATTGCGGGCAATAATATATGGCATGCTCAGCACTATGGCAAAGCATGCAACCAAGAGAATTTTGGGTGGTAGCAACTAGCGTCGAATGATTTCTGCCCACCTGAACGCCTGGCGCATAGGTTGCCATGGCGCAATCCTACATCGCTGCTCCAGGAATGCAGCCATCCCACGACGGAATAAGGTTGGCAAAGATCGGATCCTCCAAGCGCTCCTCCCACTTGCTTGGCTCGCCGCATCCAGCTTTTGCAGCAGAACTTGCACTATGATGCAGCCAGCGATTTGCTCAGTGGTGCCCAAGCCCTTCAACGCACGAATGTGAGCGTTAAACTTGTCCGACAATTCTCGAAGCGATGCCACTGAACCATTCCGTACTACCTTTAAACCCAGAATCTCGGTGATGTGCGCCTGAAAAACGAGACGCCGATTATCAAACCTTTTTTGAAGCAACTCTAAAGCCGCTTCGTAATTGCTGTTTGAAATCTCCAATGATCGGATAGTTTCCAGCGCTGAATCCCTCAAACATTACCGCAGATGTTGAAATTTCTCAATGTTGGAGAGGTCCGGATGGCTGTCGATTATGCTCGTGAACACGGAGTAAAAATCCACCCAGTTAGCGTAGCCTCCGCCAAACGTTGCCAGCTGCACAAGCTGCAACGGCATCGGCCTCGGCCGCGGCTGTTTTTGAGGTCCACTACATTGGTGGGGCACAACACCTTCGGCAAGCGTTGAGTTTATTTCGCGAATTGTTTACAGCAGCTAGGGCCGACAAAGAGCTATATCGAATGCACAAGTTTAGCCTCTTCCGACAGACGAAGAAGTGGCGATTGGCGGGACAGACAGCCAAAATGCAGCGCCCAAGTTTAACGTAGGTAGATAATCAAGAGAACAAGGAATGAGCGCCGTACAGATAAATGCGTGAGAAAACAGCGGTTTGCACTGTGGGCATCGCAACTGCTACGACTGACTACTTCGGCTTACAATATTAAAAAGTATGAGATTAGTCTACTGCACAGTTTTGGCGGCTGCATGGCCCAACACCTAATTTAATTTAATTAAATTTTTAAAAATAGAACTTCGGTCTTATTTATCGTTCTTATATTTTTATACCCTTAACTCGTAGGGTAAATGGTATACTGGATTCGTTGATAAGTATGTAATATTCTTTCATAATTTTATTAGTCTTCTATCGATCTGCCAAAAAACTATTTGCCACGCCCACTCTTACGCCTAGAAACTCGCAACACTGCCACGCCAATACTTTTGTATTATTTCATATGTGATATTTTTTCATATTTGTATAGGTCTTGTAAATTTGTATCGATCAGCCAAAATACTTCTTGCCACGACCTCTCTTACCTGTAAACCGCCCAAAACTGCCAATCCCACACTTTTAAACAATTTTTAAAAGTTTTCTCATTTTATTCACTAGTTTCTATCGAAATCCCAGAAAGGGAAAACAGATGGAACTTTTAAATTCCTGAATATTTTTGACGGCAATCCTATTATATCCGTTATTCGTAGGCTAAAAAGGTATAGAAGATCCGTTGAAAAGTATATAACAGGCAGAAGGAAGCGTAAAATATTTATATTCTCGATCAGGATCAATAGCCGAGTCGATGTATAGAGACATAGACGCAGCGCAGGTATGTTGCCACGCCCACTCTAACGCGCAAAAAATATACAAAACTGATGAGGGAAATCCCCCGCCACAGCTAAATACAAAAAATTGAAGGAAGATCCCAACAGAAAGTAATCAGCACAATTAAACGTAAGGAAGACTCCATCGGAAAGTATCGTGAGCAGTAAATAATATTAAGTCTTTAAAAATAAATAATAAAATAAGAGTAAGATCGAGGAATAATATTAAGCTTAAAATTAAACATTACAAAATCAATTATTGAAAACAATCTGGAAAATTTAATAAATAGTTTTAAAAATTTTAATTTAACAATGGCCACTGGAACACCAACTTTTCTACGGGCCGGTTATCCAGCGCCACCAATCTGACTATAGAATAAATTAACGGATTAATAAATGTACAATTGGGCGAAGTGACCAGAATTGAAGGGATAGAAGGGCAGATAAACGCTAGCAGAAATGAAGTGGAGGATTATAAAATCCAAGCAATTGACCCAACTATAAAATGCGAAACTAAATCTTTACACACCAGACTGCCAAATGTTCTGGCAAAGTGTCAGGAAATAGAGTCTAACAACTTTCGAGTCCAATTTACAAATAGGTATTATGGATTTAGGAATGAAAATAAAAATCAGGGAAACAACCTAAGATTTAATCCAGTAGATTCCAGACAGAATAATAACACATCAAATGGAATGAATAATAATTGGAATAATAATCAGAATAACAATCAGAATAATAATCAGGATAATAATTGGTCGCAAAACGGGAACTTTGGACAAAATAATAATTATAATTCAAATAAAAATTCTAATTCTAACATCCCCCATCAAAAGATTAGATACTTCAAAGGGAACGGTTGTGTTTTTTTGCGCTCCGATCTTTATTTTGTGTTTGTCAAACCAGCCTAGGTTTTTAATAATTTTATTTTATTTTATATATTGTAAACATAATTATTAAAGATTCGTTCGTTTCGCGAGTGATTCTTGGTGATTTGTGAAGTAGTTAAAACTAACTAAACTAAGTATTTTGCATTATTCGTCCTTGGGCTTTGTTTACTTTCCCTTTCGTGCGTTGCTCGCAGTGCTGTTTGGTGATACGAAGAGGCTTGCGTAGCAAACTAACGAAATTTTATTATGAAAGCCTTTCCTTTGCAACCCATATAATAGTGTTCACAGAGACTTGGTTAAAGCCGGAGATACTTAACTCCGAAGTTTTCCTAGGTATGAACACAATATTTAGGTATGACCGTCCCTCCAGACGGGGAGGTGGAGTCTTAATAGCGGTTAGATCTACCATCGCCTCGTAGAAGTTACTTTTTCACGAGTCCCGTAACTCAAAATTCATATGCGTAAAGCTGTAATTTTCCGACAGATCAATTTATATTCGCAGAATATCTGAATTATTAATACGCTATCCAATCCATCTTAAATAAATCTGACTGGGACCAATTGGTAGTTCTAGGTGATTTTAATATACCTGGCACAACGTGGTCCCCAGAAGAACAATCGAATATCCTTCTCCCTTTAGCACAACATGACTTTGTTGACGGCTAGCTCGACTTATCGTTGTCAAAGGTTAAATATATTCGAAACTCTCTTGGTCGACTGTTGGATCTATGTCTTGTAACAAGTCCTGAAAGTGTGTTTCTGTCCAAGGTAGCACCTCTTACTCAACCTGAAGATCCATATCATCCTACTTTCGAGGTGGCAATCGACATAGGTACGGTATTAAAAGTAAATTCAGAGAAGTCAACAAAGCGAATTCCCTGTTTTCGAAAGGCAAATTTTCGGAGGCTAAACAATTTTATAGCTGGCTGTAATTGGTCCGATCTTTACTCCTGTAACATGATGACGGATTCCGCATGAAATAATTTTTTGACTCTTGTGTTCCGATGTACTATCCGTCAATCTCTAAACCTCCTTGGTTTAATAAAGAGTTGACACACCTAAGAAATGTAAAGTCCAGACTCTATATAAAATTTAAAAATACCGGTTCTCAGTCCATCCTTTGTAAATATTTAAGCGCTCGGTTAAACCTTTCTGTGCTTAATGCTCAGTGCTACAAAAATTATTTAAGCCGTTGTAAGCCCCACTTTGCACAGGATTCGAAACAGTTTTATAACTTCGTTAGCACTAAGCGAAAAACAAGTTCTTACCCTTCCTCGCTATTTTTTTTTATAACACTACGGTAACATCGGATTAGGCAATAGCCGATCTATTCGCCAAGTTTTTTCAAAAAACATATTCAACTGTTTACCTTATCTCTGGAATCTTCACAATTCCCTCATATATGGAAGGAGTCCTTTGTGATTCCTCTTCATAAAAAAGATAGCAAACTGGATGCAAGCAATTATAGAGGAATCTCGAAGTTGTCGGCTATCCCAAAACTTTTTGAAAATGTTATCACTCCTCATTTGCAGCACCTTTGTAGATCAATCATAACACCGTGTCAACACGGTTTTATGAAACGCAGATCGACACCCACTAACCTCTTGGAGCTAACTTCTTTCGTAATACAGGGTTTCAAAAATAATCTTCAAACAGATGTCATCTACACTGATTTTAGTTAAGCATTTGACTCTGTTAACCATTACATCTAGTAAAAAAACTTAATCTTTTAGGTTTACCTTTTGATCTTCTAAATTGGATTTCAAGCTATCTGAAAGGCAGGACGCCATATTGGTCCGCTCCTTTTTTCCTTATTCATTAAAGACCTCCACTTAATAATAAAACATTCGCGTGTACTTATGTACGCAAACGATGTTAAATTATGCTTCCAGCACAAGGACATTTCGCCCCATTTGGACCTACAATCCGATCTAGACAGATTTCAAATATGGTGCCGTGATAACGTATTAAACTTAAATGGCTATAGGTGTAAGGTAATGGCCTTTTGTCGTGTCAATCCAATACGCACGACTTACACTTTAAGTGGGTGCCCTTTGGACAGAATAACACGGGTTGATGATCTTGGTGTTCTTCTGAACTGAACTGAAATTTTATGACCATATTTCGACAATTGTGAATTAGGCGAGCGGTGTGCCTGGCTTTATAAAAACGTGGTCTAAGAGTTTGATGATCCTTACATGACTAAAACCTTATTTACTTCGTTAGTCCGTCCGATTCTTGAGTATGGATCACCTCCATATTCCAGTAGACTACTTTTAATTAATTTACCTTCCCTATCATTTTTAGATCAGAACCCTAGAGATGAATGCCTCATATAACAAGAATAGACAGAAATACAAAAAAAAAAAAAAAAACTAAAAATATTAATTGACACAGGAGCCACATCGTGCTATATCAAAAAGAGATTTTATGAAAATAAAAAAGAATTGCCAACTTACAAGAGAGTATCTACAGTTCATGGATACTCAATAATAAAATATTACCAAATATTAACAATATTTGAAACAAAACATCTATGTTATGATATAGAAGGTTAAGAATCCGACCTTTTAATTGGGTATAATCTTTTAAGGAAATTTTAGCTAAAATAGATGCAGAAAAGTGTATCATGGAATATATTGGGAAAAAAGGAAATCTGAAATATTATGACAATGAGGAAAGAAACGATTTGTGTTTAATTTGGTGAAAAATGCCTTCTATTAAAACAAATATATTATAAAATAATACTTTGATGAACAAAATGTATTTAAAACCTAAACGGTAATGAGTGAAGGAAGTTTATATAGCTTGAGATCAAAGAATCCTGAGCACGCCGACGTTGAACTATCCGTTAACAAAAAGACTATTAGTTTGAGATCCACAAATCCTGAACACGCCGTCGTTGAATTTTCCGACAAAGAAAAAATTCATAATTTAATAATAATTTTAAATCAAATAAAAAATTTCGAAAAAGAGATTATGAATAAAATTGAAAAGGAGTATTCTAAAATAAATATGCAACTTCCTTTTCGAACCGATATTTGAGGAGAAATAAATACTGCCAATGATAGGCCAATTTAGATTTCAGATTTCGTTAATAATGAAATCGATAAAATGCTAAAAAAAAACAAATTATAATACAAACTAGAAGCCCTTATAATTCACCTGTCTTAGTAGTTCCCAATAGGGCTTAAAATGAAGATGGAACTCTAAAAAATCGAATAGTAATTGATTATTAAAATTTAAACGAAAACACAATACCGGACATATACCCATCCGTAATATTATCTAACTTGGGAAAGTAAAAATATTTCTCAACAAATGATTTGAAATCAGTATTTCACCAAATCTTAATGAAAGAGTCAGATATTGAAAAAACAGCCTTTTCTATTTTAATTCTTACGTATGCCATTTGGGTTAACAAACGCACCTAGAATATTTCAAAGGGCAATGGATGATATATTAAGAGAACAAGTCGGAAAAACTTGCCATGTTTGTATGGATATATATATAGTAGCATATGTGCCATAGTATAAAACTTGACTAAGTCATAAATTGAAGTAAGAACCCCAATTCTGGTGACAATAACAAATCCAGCCTGCCCTAATGTAAACATTAACATCCGCTGCCGAATCCGCTATTCCCACCAAAGGGTCAAAACCGCTTACGCAGCTCAAGTTCTCGGCTGATCAGTACCCTTGAGCGATCCACTCAAGAGGGCACCCAATCCAACAGACATAAACATCCGCAGACGCATTCGCGACTTCCACCGGAGGGTCAAAACTGCTTACGCAGCTCAAATCCTTGGCATATCCAGTATCCATGCGCGATCCACTCAAGAGAGCGCTCAATTTATAGAAATACATAAGAGAGCCTTTTTTAGCTCAACACATAAAGAAGTAAATAAGTCTCAGCCAAAGGTTTGCTAAGCGTTCGCTCTACGAATAAGACGTGAATTGTCTCCGCTTCCACACTTGTAATTTTATTTGAATAAAGATTATATTTTTTTATCTAATAAATTACCATGGATTCGTTATAATATATATAGTTAAATAGTTTTTTAATTAAGCCGAACAAATGACCCGCATTTAAACTAAGATCAACGCTGAAAGTTAAATAGTTTTTATTGAATGATCCGTATTTAAACTAGGATCAACTCCGAAATAAATGAAACACTGAATAAATTCCTTTTATGGTTTTATTGAATATCGGTTTAAGACTTATTGAACTTCACTGTATAACTTTCAACTTAAGACTGAATTTCGAATGTGAGTGAGATTGAGGAGGGCCTCTATGGGTTACAGAAATAAAGAATAGGAAAAACGGAATAGCTCCCAAGGTTGTGAAGTGAAGTAATAGACGATCGACACGTAGATAACGCAGAAAATAGCTTGAAACGGTAGATCAGCAACTGATAAAAGCATTTTATGTTAGTTTAATCTTGGAAGATGTTCTTGGATGTTTACGTTGAGGAGAGCCTCAGAGAGAGCAGATGAAACTGCTAGGTCAGGCTTGGGAATCTGTTTACAAGAGCGGCCCAGTTTGGGTGGTGCGAATATTCAATTAATTGAGCTGGCCAGCCTGCGTGGCATATATGTTTATCGTGATGAGTTGGCGTAAATACGTCACTTCCCTTCCCTTAAAGAGAAGCCTATACTAGGGCTGGAACTGATGGATATAGTAAGGGTAGTGGAACTTCTTCCATTCCAGTTTGTGGTGGTGTGTCCTGATTTTAGTTTTTTCTTAATTTTAGTTTTGTATACATCATTATAAATGGATAAAGAGTAACATGTTTTGAATATAAGTATAATAGAATAAGTGTAATAGTAACAATAATTATTAGTATGTAAAGTGTTATGTTGTTTTGTGAAATCATTTCCACAATATCATTGTGTTTTACAATTTTTATTTTAGTTATGGTGTGTATAGTCAAAGACACTAGAATAACAAGATGCGTAACGGCCAAACATTGGTTTAGCACTATGCAGCCATTTTTTTTGACGGCCAAAATTACTCTCTTTCCGCTCGCTCCCGCTGAGAGCATAAGAAATTTTAAAATAGAATTTGCTTGCTTGTGTGAGTAAAAACAAGAGACGAGAACGCGTATATGTGTGCGTGTTGTGCTAGAAGACGATTTTCGGGCTGAAATCAATTCTGATCGAAGAAATGAATTTACATTGTACATATTAGGGTAGTTTTTTGCCAATTTCGTAGCAATATGATAAAATAAAATAATTTTTAAAAATTCGCGCCCTGATTATTATAATTTTAAAGCTTTTTAAATTCGTTTGTATAAATCGCCGCTCGAATTAGCTACCGTTTACACATTTATATTTATGTTTAATTCTAATTTGTCTCTCATATGACAATTTTTTAAAAGCGAAATATTTTTTTTGAAACACTTTTAATGTTAATGTTACATCATATTAAGTCAAATGACTTAATAAATATACTAAATAATTAAATATGATAACTGTTTATTGCAAAAGTAATATCAAAGACACTAGAATTATTCTAGTTACAATGCATGAGCATACGTGTGCACACATACAGTTTTCTGATATCACTTTGTGCGTTGAAAAGAGCTGTTCGCTGTAGCGCTCTTCGATCTCTCGCTCTCTAACAAAAATTTGAGAGAGCCTGGAGCCACCTCTAGAGCCACGGCCAAAAAATCGTGTGCCAAAAAATCGTATGGCGTTACGCATCTTGTTATTCTAAGGTCTTTGGTATAGTGGTGTCAAATCTATATTTGGGTTCAAAAGGTTTTCACTTAAAATGATATCATTTATTTCTACTTTACATTGTTTTATTTTTATCATTTTGTTCCCTTCTATTTTTATGTTATTGATTGGGTTTTGAGAATTTTGTTTGAGAGTGGTTTGAGTTAAATTCCAAGTTACAATAGTGTTTGGTTCTAAATATTTCATTTCATTTTATTTTATTTTTTATTATATTTTATTTCATTTGTGGGTATTGGCTTAAAATTACAGAAATTACATGTATATCCACATAGGTGCTTAATTATATTGGTGACACATTCATTGTTTATTTCTTTATTTTCATTACTATACACTTTGTTTTCTTTTTCATAAAATAATTGTGAATCTGTGTAGTCTAACTGGTAGCCATTTGAGTCGGGGTAGGGGTTTGATTAATTATCTTTCGTTTTTTGAATTGTGTTTTGTAGTAATGCTCTGTTTCTATTACTAATTTTGTAATGGTCAGGGTCTGTTTGTTCTACGTTTTTGGTTGGTTTATATGGGTTGTCCAATTTGCCTTTTTGTAATGGTCCTTTTCTGTATCTTGTGTCGATATCGTGGTCTTCTCTACCTTTGTTTAATTTGTCTATTTAAGTTTTCTTTAGCGTGTTCAAGGCATGTTGTCCTGCGTATAAAAATATGTGAGCGGGCGTTTGTCCCGTGGTGTCATGTCTTGTTCTGTGATTGTAAGTATAAAGTATAGCTTCTATTTTACTTAGGTCTGTTTCAGTATTTTTCATAGTATTGATTATTCTTATTTTTTCGTTAATGGTCTTATGAAAACGTTCTATATCTGCTACTACTGTTTTTGTGGTATTTAGCTGTAGTTCTACTCCTTCTGTTTCTAACCATTCTTTTAATGCTAGACTTTAAAATGCACCATCTCTGTCTGCTTTTAATAGCTTCGGTTTTCCTAATTGATTAAATATGCGCATCACGGCGTTCTTGCATTCTATCCATTCCTTGGTTTTTATCTGCTCTAGTGTAGCGAATTTTGAATAAGTGTCTATGCAGCTCAAATAGTGTTTGCCTTCGGCTGAATAAATATCTATAACGAATTTGTCTCTACAGCATTCTATACTTGGCGTGAGTTTAAATGGGACTTTGGTATTTCTATGCTCTGACTTTGCTAGATTACAAACTTGACATTCGTTTATAATGTTTTGGATTAGTAGTTGGCTATTTGGAAAAAAGTAGTTTTCACTAAATAATTTCTTAGTTTTCTGGATTCGTGGGTGCAATAACTTTTCATGGGATTGAATAATTAATTCCTTAAATTCTGCATATGATTTAATGTTTTGTAGTAAAGTTAGGCTTCTAATTACCTTTGTGGTGCTTCGGTTGATAATTTCTTTATGGGCTGCCTGTATTGTTTCAAAATCAGCGTCGCTGTCTATGTATAAAGCACTGTGGTTGTTTACGAAGTAATCTATCGAATACTGCTTGGCTTTTTTATGAGTGAGTGTTTCGTACGAAATATGAATGATCTTTTTCTTATAATAATTCTCCTGTTTTACTTTTTCTGGTCCCTTAGTGAAAATGACTTGTCTATTGTAATTATTTACCGCTTTTTCTGTTAGGGAAATTAAATTCTGGTTGTCTTCTTGGGCGCTGTGCTGTGTAGCTTCAGTAAAGAACTCTTCCTCTATAGTAATCCTGGATAGGGCACATCTGCTACATGATTTTCTTTGCCTTTGACGTATTTAATATCGAAGTCGTATTCTGCTAGTCTAAATTTCCACCTTGTTAATTTAGCGTTGGGCTCCTTCATCTTGTGCAACCAGCACAACGGTTGGCGATCACTTGCTATTTCAAAATGTCGACCTAGCAAATAGTGTCTAAACGTTTTCGTTGCCCAAACAATAGCTAGTAGTTCTTTTTCAATCGTACTGTAGTTTGTTTCATGGTCGTTAAGTGTTCTGCTAATATAACTTATGACCATCTTGAGAAAGTACTGCTCCTAGAGCTACATTACTAGCGTCTGTTGTGAGTACAAATTTTTTCTTGAAGTCTGGTGATCGAAGTATGGGATCGTTAGAAATAAGGAGTTTTAACCTTTTGAATGCCTCAATATATTCCGGGTTTTTACTATCTACTTTTTTGTCCTTTTTAAGACATGTTGTTAGGGGTTTTGCAATCTGTGCGAAATGGGGTATGAGCTTTCTATAAAAACCTGTGAGTCCTAAAAATGATTTTATCTCCTTCGGCTTAGTTGGAAGGGTTAATTTTCTATTGATCGTAGTTTTTCCGGGTTAGGTCTTATACCTTCTGGAGAAACCATATGTCCTAAGAAATATGTGTCGTGTTTTAAAAACTCGCATTTATCTAATTGGAGTTTTAGATTAGCATTAGATAATGCTTGAAAGACTGCTCTAAGGGATTGAAGATGTTCCTCTAAGGAAGCTGAAAATACAATAATGTCGTCTAAGTATACCATACAGATTTTATTTAATAGTGGACGAAGTACATCGTTCATACATCGTTGGAAGGTAGCTGGGGCGTTTTTCGGGTATACTCGTAATGCCCTGTCTTAGTTGTGAAGGCTGTTTTGGGGATAGACTCGAGGTCCATTTCTATTTGGTGAAACCCTTTGATTAAGTCAATTGTAATAAAATAGTTGCATCCGCCTAACTTACTTAAGATTTCGTCCATATTTGGCATTGGGTATTTGTCTGCTATTGTTATTTCATTGAGGTTACGGTAGTCTATGGCTATTCTGTATTTCTTCTGTCCGAAAGTGTCTGTTGTCTTGGGTACTACTACAATGGGGCTACAATAAGGAGAATTGCTTTCTCGGATTATTCCATGATCTAACATTTCTTTTATTTGGTTTTCTACTTCCGTATCTAGCCCGAGTGCGTATCCGTAAGGCTTTCTGTATACTGGGTCATAATGGGATGTTCTAATAGTGTGTTTTACGTTATTAGTGAATGTGAGCTGGTCTCCCTTCTTATATTGAAGGAGGGTTATTTTAGGAGGGTTATCAATTTTGCTTTTTCTTCGGAATTTAAGTGGTCTAGCCTAAAGGAATTATCTGTGTATCTTGAATATGTATTTCTTCTGAAGGAAGGAAGGCATCGATCATTTCGTGCACGTGTCCGTATATTGTAACTGTACGGGGTCCGTAATTTACTGATATGGTTCCCTCGTCAAGTAATTGTCGCCCTAAAATCAAGTCGTATTTAGTTGAAAAAGGATATATCAAAAAATCGTATGGTTTAGGGAAAAGATTATTTTTGGGTAACGTTACTTTCTTTTGTGCAATGAACTGGCCATTAATTGAGTTTATTTTCTTTGCTATCTCTTGGATTGGTAATTTGAAAAAATTTTGAGTGGCCATATTTACTGTTGAGCCTGTGTTTAATAATTATGAATTGGCTTGTTCCGAGGCTTGGGGCCGAAAATTCTCATCCGTTTCAGCTTCTATTATTAATTTCATAGGAGGTTCAGTTGGCTCTTCTCGTGCCTCTGCCGTCTCTTGTATGTCAACCGGATGTTGTTGTGGGGGGTCGTAAGGCATGTAATAAATCGGGATGTTGTTGAGGGGCGCCCCGTTAGGCATGTAAAGATCGAAAGGATATTGGGGATGACTCCCGTAATGCATGTACGGATTGAACTGTGCCTCATCAAAACTCATACGTGATTGTCCACTGTCAGACGGTCGTTGTCTCTTTAGTGCTGGTCTACCGGTCGTTATATTTTCTCTTGTATTTAGTGCGTTTGAATAACTAAGTCCTGGTCAGTTCTGGTCAAATGTATGTTGACGATTCAATGGTCTAGGTTGAGCAATAACAGATACGTTAGGTTGAGGGTGAAGTTGACGGTATTGGTATTGGGAAAACGGATTAGGGTTAGTTCTGGGTAATTGAGGTGGTATATATGAAATTGGTTGGCGCATTGGTTGATACATGGCGTTGTATGATGGTTGGAATGGTGTTGTATGATTATAGTAGTTAGTTGTTTGTCTGTGAGTTGCATTGTTAGGTGATTTAATGGGATTTGAGACTGGCTTTGTATTGTTCTTGTATGTACTAGCTATTTCATAAATTCCCTTTTCTTGCAATATATTTATTAATGATCTTAAATTCGGAATTTCGCATTTAATTATTCTTAACTGTATGTGAGTTGGTAAGTTGGTAAGTTCCAGGTGGTGAAGTTCGTAACTCCTAGTGTGCGGATGACATCTCCCGCGATGTTGCGCTCAATGTGTCCGAAGATGGTAGGCTTCTGCCGTTCGTCGGTCGTTTGATATAGTGCCAGGATGAAATCGATGCGGCTGATGAACGTATACAGGGTCTGTGGGTCCCCGTTGAAGTGTTCGACTCCATTTATTTGTCGTTCGACTTGAATCATGTTCGAGTCGGACAGCATTATAGGGCTTTGTGCTGCTACTACCATTTTTTTTTATTAGAGTACAAAATTGTTGGTTTTTTTTTTTAATGTTTATAGTTGCTGATGTTTCGTGAGTAGCGCTTATTTCATAACTTTATTATTATTATTTTTATTAATGTATTGTATAGTTTTAGTTTATTTTTAATTTATTCAAACTTTATATCTTCAGTTTTTTTTTGTTCATTTAAATTTTATTCACTCTTATTGATTTTTCACTTATGTATATATATATATAAACCAAATACTTGGGAGGAGATAGTTTTTAAAGTTCTAGGAGAATGTCTACAAAAACAACAATGCGGTTAGATGACCCAGCTGTAAAAGCCTTTAATTTAATAGCAAAAGTTTAATTTGCCCAACCAGATTATAACAAAAAATTCACTTTGACAACAGACGCATCAGATGTAGCTTTCAGAGCGGTTTTATCACAGGATCAATTACTTTCATACCTATAACTTTAAATAAAACCAAACAACTTTACGCCACAAATAAAAAAGAATTGTTAGCCATAGATGATTAAGAATGGATAGATAGATAGAATGAATAGATTAAAAATGTCAGAATTTATTTATATGAAGTAATTAATACAGAAATACAAACAGGTCATCAATCTTTATCTTTTACAATCTCGGATAAAAACCCGAAGGTAGAAATGAAAATATGGTATTCTTTCATAGAGAGTTTCACCCCAAAAATAATAAATAAACCCGGACAGCATATGACGTAGCTGACGCATTGTCTCAAATAAAAAAAATAATAATATTACAAGCAGCGATATAGAACAATCAAGCTCAGATCAAAATACACAGCATTCTGCTGAAAGTAGTTTTGAAAATGTAATACAAGAGACCCGAAAACCGTTAAATCAGTTTCAACAACAACTGTTATTAACAAAGGGGAGGTATACAATACATGAGTCATTGAGAGTTTTTGATAAGACACGACATATAATCGAAAAATCTGAATTCTTTAAATTAGAAACAGCATTTCTTGATTATATTGTTTCTCACAATGAAATTAAAACAGATCCTTTTTATACGAATATGATACGCTAGAAAATGCAGTGGGAATATTAAGGTAATATCTACTATCAAACGTAACGGTAGGAATTCATTGCACTTTAGAAGATCTTTATATCATATTCAATTTATATTCAATTACCTTAAAAAATAATTTTACTAACAAATTTCATTTTACTAAAATATTTCGGCAAGACGTAGAGATTAATGAAGATAAAGCTATCATAATAGAAGAAACACATAGTCGAGCTCATAAGGGACTAGACGAAAATTTCAAAGAAATCAATAGATTATTTTATTATTATATTATTATATATTATCTACTTATATATTATAATTACAATAATTAAATGTTTGCAATATTTATAAGTGAAAAAATATATAATTTTTTTTTATTTCACTAAATGATTACAAAATTTTTATTTGACAAGAACACCCACCTTTTACAATTAGGTATCAAACTGAACTCTGATAATTATTCTGATTTGATTAACTTTAGGGTTCTGATCGTGAAGAAAAAAAGCTGTGCGTTTCTCTTGGATTCAAGTGCATTCGCTCTTGGATACAATCTATAAGGTATAGATTCTTATATACCTTATTGGTATCTTTATGGAATACTTGGTAATCAAATATGTAGAACTTATCGAATATTTGCTCGGTTATAATTATGTTCATCTGGGTACGGAACAATTTGAAATATTGGAACTTTAGTGACTTCGCTAGGAACATGGGAAATAATCAAAATTTCGTTTGTGTCTGTTTTAAACCAAGTTGACGTTTTTATAAGCATTCTTTCCGAATTTACGTGTTTTAAATAATCATGTTTTAGTTACTTTGGATTGAAGATTCCCAGTCTAGTTAATTGCATACCCAATTCTTTGTCTTCTATGTATTCTGTAAATTGCTCTACGTTGAATATCAGTACTGCAATTTGTTGGTGTTGTTCTTTTTCTGCTTTGAGCTTATTAATTATATCTATGCCACTATTGATTATATCTATAATCGTGTTTAGGTCATGAGTTTTTACAGAGTCTTCTGACATGTTGTTTATTCTTTCTTCCAACTCTTCTCTGTTGTCTTCATCTAATGTACCAAATAAGTATTTGTATGTGTCGGGTTAAGAATATCAGAGGCCTCGCCGTCCGTCCGTCCGTCCATATCAGCGTCGCTCAAATCTCTTTTTACTATATAATTTTATGCAGCTGTGCGCAGTCAACGAGTCCACTTGCGTCTGCTTTGGCTTCTCCACGATTAATGCCCTCACTCCAGTTTCGTGCAGCCTGCTTTGTCTCTTCTCAATTTTTGGCATTCCCTTTTCATTATATAGTTTTCCCTTTCTAACCAAGCAGCGCAAGTGGCCACGTTCAGCAACAGCTCTATCGCTCTCGTTTTTGCAAAATCCCGTTCATAGATAATTCATCTATTCATCCTCACACATTGACAATAAATAGGAACACGCATAATAGCAAAGGGAACATGGAGAAGAAGTAAACGGCGACTACACGCATTCATTATTTTCGCCACGTGTTCATAAATAGGAACACGCATAATAGCAAAGGGAACATGGAGAAGAAGTAAACAGCGACTACACGCATACTCATTATTTTCGCCACGACACGGCCATTCTGACATTTACACGTCCTCGTGTAAGCTTTTGATACCGAGATACCAAGATATCAAGATCACATACTTTCATCACTATTCAATAACATTTAATTTCATTAGTTTGACTTTATTAGGTGTATTTCTTAAATCTTAATTCTGTGAAGAAACAAAACAGCTCTTATTTCACTGTTGCTGGGATAACTTATTCTATTTTCATATTCAGTTCCATTGATCAGTAATACATCAGCTCACAACTTATCTTAACATTATCATTTATCGATTTCTATATATCGATCTTCCACCAGTTCACACACACTTGATTATTAATTCAATCCAAACTCGTCGTCTCTCCTGGACGGATAACTCACAATTCATCGCCTCACCTGACGGATAACTCACAATTCATCGTCTCACCTAGACGGATAACTCACAATTCATCGTCTCACCTAGACGGATAACTCACAATTCATCGTCTCACCTAGACGGATATCTCTCGTTCACAAAAGAACTCATTGGCGGGCTTTTCTTTTCATTAAACTGTTTCTATATTTCAGCTATTGCTCTACATTTTCGTTTAACTCATTCGGGATTTCTGCATCCGGCATTTTACGTATATCTTCATGGCAATACTTGAACGATCGGTTACTCGTCAACGACTTTAGTGTATACCTGTCACCCTCTAATACTTCAGTTACCAAAAACGGTCCTCTGAATTTCGGATCTAACTTAGTTTGGTGTCTTTCTTCATTCCTCAATAGCACATAGTCACCTACGTGGTGTTTGTCAACGGCTGCCCTACTGCTATCAAATCGGGATTTGTCGTAAGACGCTAAGGAATTCATATTTTCTGTCGCATGAGCTCTAACAGTTGCCAAATCTATTTCACATTCGGTTTCACATGGGGGAACTAATCCAAGGGGTCGAGCCTGTTTACCAATTAACATTTCTAACGGACTTGCCTCAGTGGCACGAGAAATTGTACAATTCAGTGCAAGTTGGACTTCGCCAAGTGCGTCCTGCCACGATCGTTGACTTGATTCTACCACTGACAACAAATTTTTCAGTGTTTCCATCACCCGTTCCACTTGCCCATTTGCACGGCTCATTCCCGTAGCAATCAAGTGAAGTTCAATTTTCTGCGATACGCAAAACTCTGAAAACTTAGAGCTAGTAAAACATCTGCCCTGGTCGGCGATGATGCGATCTGGTACTCCAAATAAGGATATGGAAGATTTCATAGCATTAACACAGCTTTCGGCATCTATCTTTAAGGTGTGATACAGATAAACAAACTTTGTATAGGCATCGATCTGAACAATGACATACTCCTTCAAATCGCTCTTGCCACTTAATTTCCCCGTTATATCTATGTGGATGGTGTGCCACGGTATACTTGTCTTCGGAATGAAATGAAGTTCCGCCTGAACCTTCCCGGAAGATGATTTCACTGATCTACAAGTTATGCAGTTTGAAACAAATTTTCGAACATACTTGTTCATTTTAGCGAACCAATAATACTGGTACACTTTATCAAGTGTCTTTTGCCACCCTAAATGCATTATCGACTCGTGTACCTGGTTAATTACTGACCATTTGAAAGCTCTGGGTACAACTGGTAAATAACTTGTTCTACCTCGTCTTTGGACCTTGCGATATAATACACCTTTTCGCAAATCATACGTTTTGGCCAAGTTTTCGGCCAATTCATCTGACTCCAATTTGTTAACAATTTCTATTATCTCAAGGTCTAACCGTTGCTCAGCAAGAAGCCAAGTACTTGAAATTTCAGACAGATTTACTCGTTTTTCGGGAATCTTGTTTATTGACAAAATGTGTTCGGGTGATATAGGATTTCTTGATAGGAAATCCACATGAGCCATACGCTTACCAGTCTAGTTAATTGCATACCCAATTCTTTGTCTTCTATGTATTCTGTAAATTGCTCTACGTTGAATATCAGTACTGCAATTTGTTGGTGTTGTTCTTTTTCTGCTTTGAGCTTATTAATTATATCTATGCCACTATTGATTATATCTATAATCGTGTTTAGGTCATGAGTTTTTACAGAGTCTTCTGACATGTTGTTTATTCTTTCTTCCAACTCTTCTCTGTTGTCTTCATCTAATGTACCAAATAAGTATTTGTATGTGTCGGGTTAAGAATATCAGAGGCCTCGCCGTCCGTCCGTCCGTCCATATCAGCGTCGCTCAAATCTCTTTTTACTATATAATTTTATGCAGCTGTGCGCAGTCAACGAGTCCACTTGCGTCTGCTTTGGCTTCTCCACGATTAATGCCCTCACTCCAGTTTCGTGCAGCCCTCTTTGTCTCTTCTCAATTTTTGGCATTCCCTTTTCATTATATAGTTTTCCCTTTCTAACCAAGCAGCGCAAGTGGCCACGTTCAGCAACAGCTCTATCGCTCTCGTTTTTGCAAAATCCCGTTCATAGATAATTCATCTATTCATCCTCACACATTGACAATAAATAGGAACACGCATAATAGCAAAGGGAACATGGAGAAGAAGTAAACGGCGACTACACGCATTCATTATTTTCGCCACGTGTTCATAAATAGGAACACGCATAATAGCAAAGGGAACATGGAGAAGAAGTAAACAGCGACTACACGCATACTCATTATTTTCGCCACGACACGGCCATTCTGACATTTACACGTCCTCGTGTAAGCTTTTGATACCGAGATACCAAGATATCAAGATCACATACTTTCATCACTATTCAATAACATTTAATTTCATTAGTTTGACTTTATTAGGTGTATTTCTTAAATCTTAATTCTGTGAAGAAACAAAACAGCTCTTATTTCACTGTTGCTGGGATAACTTATTCTATTTTCATATTCAGTTCCATTGATCAGTAATACATCAGCTCACAACTTATCTTAACATTATCATTTATCGATTTCTATATATCGATCTTCCACCAGTTCACACACACTTGATTATTAATTCAATCCAAACTCGTCGTCTCTCCTGGACGGATAACTCACAATTCATCGCCTCACCTGACGGATAACTCACAATTCATCGTCTCACCTAGACGGATAACTCACAATTCATCGTCTCACCTAGACGGATAACTCACAATTCATCGTCTCACCTAGACGGATATCTCTCGTTCACAAAAGAACTCATTGGCGGGCTTTTCTTTTCATTAAACTGTTTCTATATTTCAGCTATTGCTCTACATTTTCGTTTAACTCATTCGGGATTTCTGCATCCGGCATTTTACGTATATCTTCATGGCAATACTTGAACGATCGGTTACTCGTCAACGACTTTAGTGTATACCTGTCACCCTCTAATACTTCAGTTACCAAAAACGGTCCTCTGAATTTCGGATCTAACTTAGTTTGGTGTCTTTCTTCATTCCTCAATAGCACATAGTCACCTACGTGGTGTTTGTCAACGGCTGCCCTACTGCTATCAAATCGGGATTTGTCGTAAGACGCTAAGGAATTCATATTTTCTGTCGCATGAGCTCTAACAGTTGCCAAATCTATTTCACATTCGGTTTCACATGGGGGAACTAATCCAAGGGGTCGAGCCTGTTTACCAATTAACATTTCTAACGGACTTGCCTCAGTGGCACGAGAAATTGTACAATTCAGTGCAAGTTGGACTTCGCCAAGTGCGTCCTGCCACGATCGTTGACTTGATTCTACCACTGACAACAAATTTTTCAGTGTTTCCATCACCCGTTCCACTTGCCCATTTGCACGGCTCATTCCCGTAGCAATCAAGTGAAGTTCAATTTTCTGCGATACGCAAAACTCTGAAAACTTAGAGCTAGTAAAACATCTGCCCTGGTCGGCGATGATGCGATCTGGTACTCCAAATAAGGATATGGAAGATTTCATAGCATTAACACAGCTTTCGGCATCTATCTTTAAGGTGTGATACAGATAAACAAACTTTGTATAGGCATCGATCTGAACAATGACATACTCCTTCAAATCGCTCTTGCCACTTAATTTCCCCGTTATATCTATGTGGATGGTGTGCCACGGTATACTTGTCTTCGGAATGAAATGAAGTTCCGCCTGAACCTTCCCGGAAGATGATTTCACTGATCTACAAGTTATGCAGTTTGAAACAAATTTTCGAACATACTTGTTCATTTTAGCGAACCAATAATACTGGTACACTTTATCAAGTGTCTTTTGCCACCCTAAATGCATTATCGACTCGTGTACCTGGTTAATTACTGACCATTTGAAAGCTCTGGGTACAACTGGTAAATAACTTGTTCTACCTCGTCTTTGGACCTTGCGATATAATACACCTTTTCGCAAATCATACGTTTTGGCCAAGTTTTCGGCCAATTCATCTGACTCCAATTTGTTAACAATTTCTATTATCTCAAGGTCTAACCGTTGCTCAGCAAGAAGCCAAGTACTTGAAATTTCAGACAGATTTACTCGTTTTTCGGGAATCTTGTTTATTGACAAAATGTGTTCGGGTGATAAAGGATTTCTTGATAGGAAATCCACATGAGCCATACGCTTACCCTCTCTATACTGAATTTCGAAATTAAACGATTGTAAGTAGGCCCACCAGCGGTGAACTCTGGGGGTTAAATCTATTTTTGTGCGAGAAGCTTTTAATGAATTGCAGTCTGTATAGACAACGAACTCACGGCCAATTAGGTAATGGCGAAAATGTTTAACGGCTTTTACCACTGCCAAGGTTTCCAGCTCGTAGGAGTGATATCTAGATTCAACAGAGGTAGTTGTTTTGCTGACGTATTCGATTACATGGGGCTTACTTTCTATACGGTGCAAAAGTATCACTCCATATCCACAGGCACTTGCATCAGTGTGCAACTCAATAGGATATTGCGGGTCGAAGATTACCAGAACAGGCTCATTTGTGAGGATCGTCACAACTTTAAGTCTGATCTCTTCCAGCTCAGCGCTCCATGTAATCTTGCCGCTACCAGACGAAAGTGAATACAATGGTTTCATAAGTTGGGAGAATCCAGGCACGAATTTGCGAAAGTAAGAGGCCAAGCCAATGAATTGTCTAACGCCGGAGACAGTTTGAGGAGGAGGCAAGGAGCTTAATGAAGCTATCTTTCGCACATTCGGACGAATTTATCCCGCTCGCACTTCATAGCCCAAATACTGAACCGTTGTTTTGAGAAAACTGCATTTAGCAAGGTTAAAGGTAAAACCAGCCTTTGTAAGAACATTCAAAACAGTTTTTCACCTTTCCAAAGCCAATTCCTTGGTTGGCGATACTACCATTATGTCGTCCATGTAAACGATTACAAAAGAGTTAGCAAGGTCACCAAGTGCATTTATGACTGCGCGCTGGAAAACAGATGGCGCATTTTTGAGGCCAAAAGGCATTGTAAGAAATTCAAATTGGCCGTCTGGGGTCACAAATGCAGTATATTCCACGGATTCAGGGTGAATCGGGATTTGGTGGAAACCACTTGCCATATCCAGGCATGTGAAATAATTTGCTCCGCGAAGTCTAGCAATTTGATCGCTGATAAGCGGCAAGGGGTATTTATCCGAAATCGTGTTCGAGTTTAGCTCTCTAAAATCAACACATAGACGGTCGGTTCCGTTCTTCTTTTTGACGAGCAACATGGGGCTAGCAAAGGGAGAGCAACTTGGGCGAACAATATTACATCTTATCAATTCGCTCACCTGCATTCGCACTCCTTTCCTTCTCTCTTAGGGGCTAAGTCTGTAAGGTCGGCGCTGAACAGTTTTAGTTGGATCAATCAAACGGATTTTCATTTCGCCTGTATTTACTCGAGTATGAGGTATCCCGTTGGTAAATGAAGTCGAGTGCTTTTCAAGTAACTCAATTAATTGAGCTTTCTCATTGTCGACTAATTCGGTGTCAATATCGGACAAAGTAAACGATCGCTCAGTAACGGAACAATTATTAACAGTTTTTGATTTTACAACTTTAAAATTATCGGATGTCAAAATTACATAAAAGCCTTGTTTAAGTATTTCTCGCCCTATCAGAATATCATTCCTCATTTGCTCGTTCGGGACTACATGAAATAATATTTCCATAATATTTTCGTTTATAGTGACTTCACTCAAGATTTGCAATGTACTGCACGCACTGCCACCACCAATGCCTTCTATCATTACAGTATTGTTTATACGTTTACCAGATAACTTACTGCTAATGTCGTCTTTAATAAGGGAGCACTCTGCACCGGAATCGAAACAAATTGGATAGATCTCACCTCGTTGATGCAAGCTTCCCTTTGGCTCAGTCACACAACATTGGTTAACAGTCTTCTGTTGAGTCACATCTTGTTTGGCTGCACTTCCGTTTTTCGGGCACTGGTTGGAGAAATGTCCCGGTTGGCCGCACCGATAGCACGTAACATTTGATTTTTCACGCTGCGGTTTCGCCTGTCTATCTTGTCGCATTTTACTTCGACATTCAGCAAATCGATGTCCCGGCTTTGAACAGAAGTGGCATACAACTGGCGATGCCTTACGGTTCTTCTGGTCAGGTCCAAGGTTGTCATCTCGAGCATGTCGCTTCTTGTCGAACGTAAACGCTTTTAACTCCGCCTGTAGCTTACTTCTGGTACGCACATTGGATGTGAAGAGGACGCGCTGCAAACGACTGTCAATGTTTGTCATATGCGCAAGAACAGTTGTAACGGCAATTTCTTCTATTTCCATATTCCGCCACTTTGTAGTCAGCGTCGTCACCAGCCGACTCGCATACACCGCGTAACATTCGGCGGCAGTCGGGCGGCTGTTGAGTAAATTTAAAAACGTAGCGGCCGGCGTCTCTTCGGTTTCAAAGCGCTGCAGAAATAATTCCTGGAACTCTTGCCAAGTCATACCTTAGTGCCATGATCAATTTACTTCCTTTAAGGGGGTGCTCAGTTAGAATTATATCGGTTGTTGAACACCACTTTGCTGCCTCTACGCATGCAGCATCAGGGTTAAATTTGGGTAGCTTAACATCATAACTAGGTTGCTGCTCACGTGCCGGCGTCACTTGCATGATTTTTACAAGTTCAGCCAAATTCCGATTTTGCATTTCCACTACTGCACGCCACTGATCCTCAGAAAATGCAGGGTGTGGCACAGATCCCACTTCTGATGTCGGGTTAAGAATATCAGAGGCCTCGCCGTCCGTCCGTCCGTCCATATCAGCGTCGCTCAAATCTCTTTTTACTATATAATTTTATGCAGCTGTGCGCAGTCAACGAGTCCACTTGCGTCTGCTTTGGCTTCTCCACGATTAATGCCCTCACTCCAGTTTCGTGCAGCCTGCTTTGTCTCTTCTCAATTTTTGGCATTCCCTTTTCATTATATAGTTTTCCCTTTCTAACCAAGCAGCGCAAGGGGCCACGTTCAGCAACAGCTCTATCGCTCTCGTTTTTGCAAAATCCCGTTCATAGATAATTCATCTATTCATCCTCACACATTGACAATAAATAGGAACACGCATAATAGCAAAGGGAACATGGAGAAGAAGTAAACGGCGACTACACGCATTCATTATTTTCGCCACGTGTTCATAAATAGGAACACGCATAATAGCAAAGGGAACATGGAGAAGAAGTAAACAGCGACTATACGCATACTCATTATTTTCGCCACGACACGGCCATTCTGACATTTACACATCCTCGTGTAAGCTTTTGATACCGAGATACCAAGATATCAAGATCACATACTTTCATCACTATTCAATAACATTTAATTTCATTAGTTTGACTTTATTAGGTGTATTTCTTAAATCTTAATTCTGTGAAGAAACAAAACAGCTCTTATTTCACTGTTGCTGGGATAACTTATTCTATTTTCATATTCAGTTCCATTGATCAGTAATACATCAGCTCACAACTTATCTTAACATTATCATTTATCGATTTCTATATATCGATCTTCCGCCAGTTCACACACACTTGATTATTAATTCAATCCAAACTCGTCGTCTCTCCTGGACGGATAACTCACAATTCATCGTCTCACCTGACGGATAACTCACAATTCATCGTCTCACCTAGACGGATAACTCACAATTCATCGTCTCACCTAGACGGATAACTCACAATTCATCGTCTCACCTAGACGGATATCTCTCGTTCACAAAAGAACTCATTGGCGGGCTTTTCTTTTCATTAAACTGTTTCTATATTTCAGCTATTGCTCTACATTCTCGTTTAACTCATTCGGGATTTCTGCATCCGGCATTTTACGTATATCTTCATGGCAATACTTGAACGATCGGTTACTCGTCAACGACTTTAGTGTATACCTGTCACCCTCTAATACTTCAGTTACCAAAAACGGTCCTCTGAATTTCGGATCTAACTTAGTTTGGTGTCTTTCTTCATTCCTCAATAGCACATAGTCACCTACGTGGTGTTTGTCAACGGCTGCCCTACTGCTATCAAATCGGGATTTGTCGTAAGACGCTAAGGAATTCATATTTTCTGTCGCATGAGCTCTAACAGTTGCCAAATCTATTTCACATTCGGTCTCACATGGGGGAACTTATCCAAGGGGTCGAGCCTGTTTACCAATTAACATTTCTAACGGACTTGCCTCAGTGGCACGAGAAATTGTACAATTCAGTGCAAGTTGGACTTCGCCAAGTGCGTCCTGCCACGATCGTTGACTTGATTCTACCACTGACAACAAATTTTTCAGTGTTTCCATCACCCGTTCCACTTGCCCATTTGCACGGCTCATTCCCGTAGCAATCAAGTGAAGTTCAACTTTCTGCGATACGCAAAACTCTGAAAACTTAGAGCTAGTAAAACATCTGCCCTGGTCGGCGATGATGCGATCTGGTACTCCAAATAAGGATATGGAAGATTTCATAGCATTAACACAGCTTTCGGCATCTATCTTTAAGGTGTGATACAGATAAACAAACTTTGTATAGGCATCGATCTGAACAATGACATACTCCTTCAAATCGCTCTTGCCACTTAATTTCCCCGTTATATCTATGTGGATGGTGTGCCACGGTATACTTGTCTTCGGAATGAAATGAAGTTCCGCCTGAACCTTCCCGGAAGATGATTTCACTGATCTACAAGTTATGCAGTTTGAAACAAATTTTCGAACATACTTGTTCATTTTAGCGAACCAATAATACTGGTACAATTTATCAAGTGTCTTTTGCCACCCTAAATGCATTATCGACTCGTGTACCTGGTTAATTACTGACCATTTGAAAGCTCTGGGTACAACTGGTAAATAACTTGTTCTACCTCGTCTTTGGACCTTGCGATATAATACACCTTTTCGCAAATCATACGTTTTGGCCAAGTTTTCGGCCAATTCATCTGACTCCAATTTGTTAACAATTTCTATTATCTCAAGGTCTAACCGTTGCTCAGCAAGAAGCCAAGTACTTGAAATTTCAGACAGATTTACTCGTTTTTCGGGAATCTTGTTTATTGACAAAATGTGTTCGGGTGATAAAGGATTTCTTGATAGGAAATCCACATGAGCCATACGCTTACCCTCTCTATACTGAATTTCGAAATTAAACGATTGTAAGTAGGCCCACCAGCGGTGAACTCTGGGGGTTAAATCTATTTTTGTGCGAGAAGCTTTTAATGAATTGCAGTCTGTATAGACAACGAACTCACGGCCAATTAGGTAATGGCGAAAATGTTTAACGGCTTTTACCACTGCCAAGGTTTCCAGCTCGTAGGAGTGATATCTAGATTCAACAGAGGTAGTTGTTTTGCTGAAGTATTCGATTACATGGGGCTTACTTTCTATACGGTGCAAAAGTATCGCTCCATATCCACAGGCACTTGCATCAGTGTGCAACTCAATAGGATATTGCGGGTCGAAGATTACCAGAACAGGCTCATTTGTGAGGATCGTCACAACTTTAAGTCTGATCTCTTCCAGCTCAGCGCTCCATGTAATCTTGCCGCTACCAGACGAAAGTGAATACAATGGTTTCATAAGTTGGGAGAATCCAGGCACGAATTTGCGAAAGTAAGAGGCCAAGCCAATGAATTGTCTAACGCCGGAGACAGTTTGAGGAGGAGGGAAGGAGCTTAATGAAGCTATCTTTCGCACATTCGGACGAATTTCTCCCGCTCGCACTTCATAGCCCAAATACTGAACCGTTGTTTTGAGAAAACTGCATTTAGCAAGGTTAAAGGTAAAACCAGCCTTTGTAAGAACATTCAAAACAGTTTTTCACCTTTCCAAAGCCAATTCCTTGGTTGGCGATACTACCATTATGTCGTCCATGTAAACGATTACAAAAGAGTTAGCAAGGTCACCAAGTGCATTTATGACTGCGCGCTGGAAAACAGATGGCGCATTTTTGAGGCTAAAAGGCATTGTAAGAAATTCAAATTGGCCGTCTGGGGTCACAAATGCAGTATATTCCACGGATTCAGGGTGAATCGGGATTTGGTGGAAACCACTTGCCATATCCAGGCATGTGAAATAATTTGCTCCGCGAAGTCTAGCAATTTGATCGCTGATAAGCGGCAAGGGGTATTTATCCGAAATCGTGTTCGAGTTTAGCTCTCTAAAATCAACACATAGACGGTCGGTTCCGTTCTTCTTTTTGACGAGCAACATGGGGCTAGCAAAGGGAGAGCAACTTGGGCGAACAATATTACATCTTATCAATTCGCTCACCTGCATTCGCACTACTTCTCTCTCTTCGGGGCTAAGTCTGTAAGGTCGGCGCTGAACAGTTTTAGTTGGATCAATCAAACGGATTTTCATTTCGCCTGTATTTACTCGAGTATGAGGTATCCCGTTGGTAAATGAAGTCGAGTGCTTTTCAAGTAACTCAATTAATTGAGCTTTCTCATTGTCGACTAATTCGGTGTCAATATCGGACAAAGTAAACGATCGCTCAGTAACGGAACAATTATTAACAGTTTTTGATTTTACAACTTTAAAATTATCGGATGTCAAAATTACATAAAAGCCTTGTTTAAGTATTTCTCGCCCTATCAGAATATCATTCCTCATTCGCTCGTTCGGGACTACATGAAATAATATTTCCATAATATTTTCGTTTATAGTGACTTCACTCAAGATTTGCAATGTACTGCACACACTGCCACCACCAATGCCTTCTATCATTACAGTATTGTTTATACGTTTACCAGATAACTTACTGCTAATGTCGTCTTTAATAAGGGAACACTCTGCACCGGAATCGAAACAAATTGGATAGATCTCACCTCGTTGATGCAAGCTTCCCTTTGGCTCAGTCACACAACATTGGTTAACAGTCTTCTGTTGAGTCACATCTTGTTTGGCTGCACTTCCGGTTTTCGGGCACTGGTTGGAGAAATTTCCCGGTTGGCCGCACCGATAGCACGTAACATTTGATTTTTCACGCTGCGGTTTCGCCTGTCTATCTTGTCGCATTCTTGTCGAACGTAAAAGCTTTTAACTCCGCCTGTAGCTTACTTCTGGTACGCACATTGGATGTGAAGAGGACGCGCTGCAAACGACTGTCAATGTTTGCCATATGCGCAAGAACAGTTGTAACGGCAATTTCTTCTATTTCCATATTCCGCCACTTTGTAGTCAGCGTCGTCACCAGCCGACTCGCATACACCGCGTAACATTCGGCGGCAGTCGGGCGGCTGTTGAGTAAATTTAAAAACGTAGTGGCCGGCGTCTCTTCGGTTTCAAAGCGCTGCAGAAATAATTCCTTGAACTCTTGCCAAGTCATACCTTAGTGCCATGATCAATTTACTTCCTTTAAGGGGGTGCTCAGTTAGAATTATATCGGTTGTTGAACACCACTTTGCTGCCTCTACGCATGCAGCATCAGGGTTAAATTTGGGTAGCTTAACATCATAACTAGGTTGCTGCTCACGTGCCGGCGTCACTTGCATGATTTTTACAAGTTCAGCCAAATTCCGATTTTGCATTTCCACTACTGCACGCCACTGATCCTCAGAAAATGCAGGGTGTGGCACAGATCCCACTTCTGATGTCGGGTTAAGAATATCAGAGGCCTCGCCGTCCGTCCGTCCGTCCATATCAGCGTCGCTCAAATCTCTTTTTACTATATAATTTTATGCAGCTGTGCGCAGTCAACGAGTCCACTTGCGTCTGCTTTGGCTTCTCCACGATTAATGCCCTCACTCCAGTTTCGTGCAGCCTGCTTTGTCTCTTCTCAATTTTTGGCATTCCCTTTTCATTATATAGTTTTCCCTTTCTAACCAAGCAGCGCAAGGGGCCACGTTCAGCAACAGCTCTATCGCTCTCGTTTTTGCAAAATCCCGTTCATAGATAATTCATCTATTCATCCTCACACATTGACAATAAATAGGAACACGCATAATAGCAAAGGGAACATGGAGAAGAAGTAAACGGCGACTACACGCATTCATTATTTTCGCCACGTGTTCATAAATAGGAACACGCATAATAGCAAAGGGAACATGGAGAAGAAGTAAACAGCGACTACACGCATACTCATTATTTTCGCCACGACACGGCCATTCTGACATTTACACATCCTCGTGTAAGCTTTTGATACCGAGATACCAAGATATCAAGATCACATACTTTCATCACTATTCAATAACATTTAATTTCATTAGTTTGACTTTATTAGGTGTATTTCTTAAATCTTAATTCTGTGAAGAAACAAAACAGCTCTTATTTCACTGTTGCTGGGATAACTTATTCTATTTTCATATTCAGTTCCATTGATCAGTAATACATCAGCTCACAACTTATCTTAACATTATCATTTATCGATTTCTATATATCGATCTTCCGCCAGTTCACACACACTTGATTATTAATTCAATCCAAACTCGTCGTCTCTCCTGGACGGATAACTCACAATTCATCGTCTCACCTGACGGATAACTCACAATTCATCGTCTCACCTAGACGGATAACTCACAATTCATCGTCTCACCTAGACGGATAACTCACAATTCATCGTCTCACCTAGACGGATATCTCTCGTTCACAAAAGAACTCATTGGCGGGCTTTTCTTTTCATTAAACTGTTTCTATATTTCAGCTATTGCTCTACATTCTCGTTTAACTCATTCGGGATTTCTGCATCCGGCATTTTACGTATATCTTCATGGCAATACTTGAACGATCGGTTACTCGTCAACGACTTTAGTGTATACCTGTCACCCTCTAATACTTCAGTTACCAAAAACGGTCCTCTGAATTTCGGATCTAACTTAGTTTGGTGTCTTTCTTCATTCCTCAATAGCACATAGTCACCTACGTGGTGTTTGTCAACGGCTGCCCTACTGCTATCAAATCGGGATTTGTCGTAAGACGCTAAGGAATTCATATTTTCTGTCGCATGAGCTCTAACAGTCTATCTATTTCACATTCGGTCTCACATGGGGGAACTAATCCAACGGGTCGAGCCTGTTTACCAATTAAAATTTCTAACGGACTCGCCTCAGTGGCACGAGAAATTGTACAATTCAGTGCAAGTTGGACTTCGCCAAGTGCGTCCTGCCACGATCGTTGACTTGATTCTACCACTGACAACAAATTTTTCAGTGTTTCCATCACCCGTTCCACTTGCCCATTTGCACGGCTCATTCCCGTAGCAATCAAGTGAAGTTCAACTTTCTGCGATACGCAAAACTCTGAAAACTTAGAGCTAGTAAAACATCTGCCCTGGTCGGCGATGATGCGATCTGGTACTCCAAATAAGGATATGGAAGATTTCATAGCATTAACACAGCTTTCGGCATCTATCTTTAAGGTGTGATACAGATAAACAAACTTTGTATAGGCATCGATCTGAACAATGACATACTCCTTCAAATCGCTCTTGCCACTTAATTTCCCCGTTATATCTATGTGGATGGTGTGCCACGGTATACTTGTCTTCGGAATGAAATGAAGTTCCGCCTGAACCTTCCCGGAAGATGATTTCACTGATCTACAAGTTATGCAGTTTGAAACAAATTTTCGAACATACTTGTTCATTTTAGCGAACCAATAATACTGGTACAATTTATCAAGTGTCTTTTGCCACCCTAAATGCATTATCGACTCGTGTACCTGGTTAATTACTGACCATTTGAAAGCTCTGGGTACAACTGGTAAATAACTTGTTCTACCTCGTCTTTCGACCTTGCGATATAATACACCTTTTCGCAAATCATACGTTTTGGCCAAGTTTTCGGCCAATTCATCTGACTCCAATTTGTTAACAATTTCTATTATCTCAAGGTCTAACCGTTGCTCAGCAAGAAGCCAAGTACTTGAAATTTCAGACAGATTTACTCGTTTTTCGGGAATCTTGTTTATTGACAAAATGTGTTCGGGTGATAAAGGATTTCTTGATAGGAAATCCACATGAGCCATACGCTTACCCTCTCTATACTGAATTTCGAAATTAAACGATTGTAAGTAGGCCCACCAGCGGTGAACTCTGGGGGTTAAATCTATTTTTGTGCGAGAAGCTTTTAATGAATTGCAGTCTGTATAGACAACGAACTCACGGCCAATTAGGTAATGGCGAAAATGTTTAACGGCTTTTACCACTGCCAAGGTTTCCAGCTCGTAGGAGTGATATCTAGATTCAACAGAGGTAGTTGTTTTGCTGAAGTATTCGATTACATGGGGCTTACTTTCTATACGGTGCAAAAGTATCGCTCCATATCCACAGGCACTTGCATCAGTGTGCAACTCAATAGGATATTGCGGGTCGAAGATTACCAGAACAGGCTCATTTGTGAGGATCGTCACAACTTTAAGTCTGATCTCTTCCAGCTCAGCGCTCCATGTAATCTTGCCGCTACCAGACGAAAGTGAATACAATGGTTTCATAAGTTGGGAGAATCCAGGCACGAATTTGCGAAAGTAAGAGGCCAAGCCAATGAATTGTCTAACGCCGGAGACAGTTTGAGGAGGAGGCAAGGAGCTTAATGAAGCTATCTTTCGCACATTCGGACGAATTTCTCCCGCTCGCACTTCATAGCCCAAATACTGAACCGTTGTTTTGAGAAAACTGCATTTAGCAAGGTTAAAGGTAAAACCAGCCTTTGTAAGAACATTCAAAACAGTTTTTCACCTTTCCAAAGCCAATTCCTTGGTTGGCGATACTACCATTATGTCGTCCATGTAAACGATTACAAAAGAGTTAGCAAGGTCACCAAGTGCATTTATGACTGCGCGCTGGAAAACAGATGGCGCATTTTTGAGGCCAAAAGGCATTGTAAGAAATTCAAATTGGCCGTCTGGGGTCACAAATGCAGTATATTCCACGGATTCAGGGTGAATCGGGATTTGGTGGAAACCACTTGCCATATCCAGGCATGTGAAATAATTTGCTCCGCGAAGTCTAGCAATTTGATCGCTGATAAGCGGCAAGGGGTATTTATCCGAAATCGTGTTCGAGTTTAGCTCTCTAAAATCAACACATAGACGGTCGGTTCCGTTCTTCTTTTTGACGAGCAACATGGGGCTAGCAAAGGGAGAGCAACTTGGGCGAACAATATTACATCTTATCAATTCGCTCACCTGCATTCGCACTACTTCTCTCTCTTCGGGGCTAAGTCTGTAAGGTCGGCGCTGAACAGTTTTAGTTGGATCAATCAAACGGATTTTCATTTCGCCTGTATTTACTCGAGTATGAGGTATCCCGTTGGTAAATGAAGTCGAGTGCTTTTCAAGTAACTCAATTAATTGAGCTTTCTCATTGTCGACTAATTCGGTGTCAATATCGGACAAAGTAAACGATCGCTCAGTAACGGAACAATTATTAACAGTTTTTGATTTTACAACTTTAAAATTATCGGATGTCAAAATTACATAAAAGCCTTGTTTAAGTATTTCTCGCCCTATCAGAATATCATTCCTCATTTGCTCGTTCGTGACTACATGAAATAATATTTCCATAATATTTTCGTTTATAGTGACTTCACTCAAGATTTGCAATGTACTGCACACACTGCCACCACCAATGCCTTCTATCATTACAGTATTGTTTATACGTTTACCAGATAACTTACTGCTAATGTCGTCTTTAATAAGGGAGCACTCTGCACCGGAATCGAAACAAATTGGATAGATCTCACCTCGTTGATGCAAGCTTCCCTTTGGCTCAGTCACACAACATTGGTTAACAGTCTTCTGTTGAGTCACATCTTGTTTGGCTGCACTTCCGTTTTTCGGGCACTGGTTGGAGAAATGTCCCGGTTGGCCGCACCGATAGCACGTAACATTTGATTTTTCACGCTGCGGTTTCGCCTGTCTATCTTGTCGCATTTTACTTCGGCATTCAGCAAATCGATGTCCCGGCTTTGAACAGAAGTGGCATACAACTGGCGATGCCTTACGGTTCTTCTGGTCAGGTCCAAGGTTGTCATCTCGAGCATGTCGCTTCTTGTCGAACGTAAACGCTTTTAACTCCGCCTGTAGCTTACTTCTGGTACGCACATTGGATGTGAAGAGGACGCGCTGCAAACGACTGTCAATGTTTGTCATATGCGCAAGAACAGTTGTAACGGCAATTTCTTCTATTTCCATATTCCGCCACTTTGTAGTCAGCGTCGTCACCAGCCGACTCGCATACACCGCGTAACATTCGGCGGCAGTCGGGCGGCTGTTGAGTAAATTTAAAAACGTAGCGGCCGGCGTCTCTTCGGTTTCAAAGCGCTGCAGAAATAATTCCTGGAACTCTTGCCAAGTCATACCTTAGTGCCATGATCAATTTACTTCCTTTAAGGGGGTGCTCAGTTAGAATTATATCGGTTGTTGAACACCACTTTGCTGCCTCTACGCATGCAGCATCAGGGTTAAATTTGGGTAGCTTAACATCATAACTAGGTTGCTGCTCACGTGCCGGCGTCACTTGCATGATTTTTACAAGTTCAGCCAAATTCCGAGTTTGCATTTCCACTACTGCACGCCACTGATCCTCAGAAAATGCAGGGTGTGGCACAGATCCCACTTCTGATGTCGGGTTAAGAATATCAGAGGCCTCGCCGTCCGTCCGTCCGTCCATATCAGCGTCGCTCAAATCTCTTTTTACTATATAATTTTATGCAGCTGTGCGCAGTCAACGAGTCCACTTGCGTCTGCTTTGGCTTCTCCACGATTAATGCCCTCACTCCAGTTTCGTGCAGCCCTCTTTGTCTCTTCTCAATTTTTGGCATTCCCTTTTCATTATATAGTTTTCCCTTTCTAACCAAGCAGCGCAAGTGGCCACGTTCAGCAACAGCTCTATCGCTCTCGTTTTTGCAAAATCCCGTTCATAGATAATTCATCTATTCATCCTCACACATTGACAATAAATAGGAACACGCATAATAGCAAAGGGAACATGGAGAAGAAGTAAACGGCGACTACACGCATTCATTATTTTCGCCACGTGTTCATAAATAGGAACACGCATAATAGCAAAGGGAACATGGAGAAGAAGTAAACAGCGACTACACGCATACTCATTATTTTCGCCACGACACGGCCATTCTGACATTTACACGTCCTCGTGTAAGCTTTTGATACCGAGATACCAAGATATCAAGATCACATACTTTCATCACTATTCAATAACATTTAATTTCATTAGTTTGACTTTATTAGGTGTATTTCTTAAATCTTAATTCTGTGAAGAAACAAAACAGCTCTTATTTCACTGTTGCTGGGATAACTTATTCTATTTTCATATTCAGTTCCATTGATCAGTAATACATCAGCTCACAACTTATCTTAACATTATCATTTATCGACTTCTATATATCGATCTTCCGCCAGTTCACACACACTTGATTATTAATTCAATCCAAACTCGTCGTCTCTCCTGGACGGATAACTCACAATTCATCGTCTCACCTGACGGATAACTCACAATTCATCGTCTCACCTAGACGGATAACTCACAATTCATCGTCTCACCTAGACGGATAACTCACAATTCATCGTCTCACCTAAACGGATATCTCTCGTTCACAAAAGAACTCATTGGCGGGCTTTTCTTTTCATTAAACTGTTTCTATATTTCAGCTATTGCTCTACATTCTCGTTTAACTCATTCGGGATTTCTGCATCCGGCATTTTACGTATATCTTCTTGGCAATACTTGAACGATCGGTTACTCGTCAACGACTTTAGTGTATACCTGTCACCCTCTAATACTTCAGTTACCAAAAACGGTCCTCTGAATTTCGGATCTAACTTAGTTTGGTGTCTTTCTTCATTCCTCAATAGCACATAGTCACCTACGTGGTGTTTGTCAACGGCTGCCCTACTGCTATCAAATCGGGATTTGTCGTAAGACGCTAAGGAATTCATATTTTCTGTCGCATGAGCTCTAACAGTCTATCTATTTCACATTCGGTCTCACATGGGGGAACTAATCCAAGGGGTCGAGCCTGTTTACCAATTAACATTTCTAACGGACTCGCCTCAGTGGCACGAGAAATTGTACAATTCAGTGCAAGTTGGACTTCGCCAAGTGCGTCCTGCCACGATCGTTGACTTGATTCTACCACTGACAACAAATTTTTCAGTGTTTCCATCACCCGTTCCACTTGCCCATTTGCACGGCTCATTCCCGTAGCAATCAAGTGAAGTTCAACTTTCTGCGATACGCAAAACTCTGAAAACTTAGAGCTAGTAAAACATCTGCCCTGGTCGGCGATGATCCGATCTGGTACTCCAAAAAAGGATATGGAAGATTTCATAGCATTAACACAGCTTTCGGCATCTATCTTTAGTGTGTGATACAGATAAACAAACTTTGTATAGGCATCGATCTGAACAATGACATACTCCTTCAAATCGCTCTTGCCACTTAATTTCCCCGTTATATCTATGTGGATGGTGTGCCACGGTATACTTGTCTTCGGAATGAAATGAAGTTCCGCCTGAACCTTCCCGGAAGATGATTTCACTGATCTACAAGTTATGCAGTTTGAAACAAATTTTCGAACATACTTGTTCATTTTAGCGAACCAATAATACTGGTACAATTTATCAAGTGTCTTTTGCCACCCTAAATGCATTATCGACTCGTGTACCTGGTTAATTACTGACCATTTGAAAGCTCTGGGTACAACTGGTAAATAACTTGTTCTACCTCGTCTTTGGACCTTGCGATATAATACACCTTTTCGCAAATCATACGTTTTGGCCAAGTTTTCGGCCAATTCATCTGACTCCAATTTGTTAACAATTTCTATTATCTCAAGGTCTAACCGTTGCTCAGCAAGAAGCCAAGTACTTGAAATTTCAGACAGATTTACTCGTTTTTCGGGAATCTTGTTTATTGACAAAATTGATTTACTTCCTTTAAGGGGGTGCTCAGTTAGAATTATATCGGTTGTTGAACACCACTTTGCTGCCTCTACGCATGCAGCATCAGGGTTAAATTTGGGTAGCTTAACATCATAACTAGGTTGCTGCTCACGTGCCGGCGTCACTTGCATGATTTTTACAAGTTCAGCCAAATTCCGATTTTGCATTTCCACTACTGCACGCCACTGATCCTCAGAAAATGCAGGGTGTGGCACAGATCCCACTTCTGATGTCGGGTTAAGAATATCAGAGGCCTCGCCGTCCGTCCGTCCGTCCATATCAGCGTCGCTCAAATCTCTTTTTACTATATAATTTTATGCAGCTGTGCGCAGTCAACGAGTCCACTTGCGTCTGCTTTGGCTTCTCCACGATTAATGCCCTCACTCCAGTTTCGTGCAGCCTGCTTTGTCTCTTCTCAATTTTTGGCATTCCCTTTTCATTATATAGTTTTCCCTTTCTAACCAAGCAGCGCAAGTGGCCACGTTCAGCAACAGCTCTATCGCTCTCGTTTTTGCAAAATCCCGTTCATAGATAATTCATCTATTCATCCTCACACATTGACAATAAATAGGAACACGCATAATAGCAAAGGGAACATGGAGAAGAAGTAAACGGCGACTACACGCATTCATTATTTTCGCCACGTGTTCATAAATAGGAACACGCATAATAGCAAAGGGAACATGGAGAAGAAGTAAACAGCGACTACACGCATACTTATTATTTTCGCCACGACATATGCTTTTCCTACTACGTTTAAAATACCTTTTTTGCTTCGACCAATAATTCTTAATCCATTTATTTCTTGTTTTAATTTATCGACTTAATATTGTATTTGTGGTAGTTGTTTGCTTCAGTTACTATATTTTCGAAGATGAGCATTGTCTTTGTTATGTTTATAATAATGGTATTCATAGCTGGCTGGAATCTCCATTGTTCCTGTTTGGAATATAAGATATCCATTCTTCGCGCTTATTGGATTTACGCTTATATTGTTGGACTTGACCATGGTTATAAGTGATAATATGCAACTAAGCATTATTAGAAATATGTTGTGTACTTTCCGCTTCTTTGGCTGGTCTTGAATTATCGTACTTGCTCATATTAAACTTTTTCTGTTTCTTACATTTTGACATATAGTGAACGATTTTCCTGCCGCGGTTTGTTTGTGAGGCCTGTCTATATTTTATATCAACTTCAAAATCATGCCTATTCTTAATGAGATATTCGATCTTATCGATTTTATTTTGTTGTACGTTAAAGTCTGGGCTGCCTGCATATAGAAAAATGTCTGCTGGAAATCCCTTTGTACTATTATGTTTAGTTTTATGTTTATATATGTATAGGATTGTTACAAATTTTGTGCACCTATCTTCAATATTTTGATCGATACCAATGATTCTTAGTTTTTCGTTTACGGTCTTGTGAAATCTTTCTATCTTTCTAGATATACCATTTTGCTAGTCGTTACAGAAATTTTTACACCTTCAGATCTTAACCAGTTTTGTAAGACTATACACATATAAGCTGAGTCTTTGTCTGCTTTAATTTCTTGTGGTTTTCCCATATCATTGAATATTTTAGTAATGGCTCTTTTTGCTTCTAGCCAATCTCTACTTTTTACTTCAACTAGTGATGCAAATTTCGAATAGATATCAATGCAAGATAGGAAGATCTGGTTTCCCGTGAGATGAAAATCTATCATGTATTTTTCTCTTGTGTTAAATATTTCCGGCGTTGTTTCATATTTCAGCTTTGTGTCTCGATGTTCTGTCTTCGCCAGATTACAAATTTCACATTCATTGATAATGTTTTGAATAAACTTTTGACTATCAGGATATTCTTCTTTATACAAATTGATTGTTTTTTCTATACCCGGATGTAAAAGTTCTTAATGTTTCTTTAAGAATAAATCTTTGAATTCTGCATAAGTTAGTATATTAATTAACTTTGTGGTGCATCTTAAAAGTTGTTTGAAATTGTTAGGGCTTATAATTTCCGTAAACGCTCTCTGGAAGATCAGAAAATCTTCGTCATTAGGGAAATAAATTGCACTCTTTTTGGTACACACATATTCCTTAATGATGTTTTCGGCGATAATCTATAAAGAAATAATCTATAAAGAAATGACACCTAATTCTTTATAGATTATTTTAATCTTATATTTTTGAAAGAAATGTCTTGCACTTATTGTATCGTTATCGCCTTTTTCTATCTCTATTTTTCTAGAGAATAAATTAATTGGTCTTTCTGTTATAGATATGTAATTTAGATTATCTTCACTGGCACTGTGTACAGTTGCGTTTGCACTGTTTGCCAACCTCGCCAACCATAACTTCTTCTATTTTCGTGCGGGAAAGAGCATCCGCGACATGGTTTTCTTTTCCTGGAAGATATTTGATTTTGTAATCAAATTCATTGAGTTTTATTTTCCATCTTTGCAATCTCATGTTTGGTTCTTTAATGTTGTTGAGCCATACCAGTGGCTTGTGATCACTTAATATTCCAAATGGCCTGCCAAATAGGTATGACCTGAAATATTTTGTAGCCCAAGCTAAAGCTAACAATTCTTTTTCAATCGTAGCATAGTTGATTTTATGTTCGTTTAGCGTTCTACTGGCATAACAAACTGGCTGGTGATTCTGTGATAACACTGCACCAATAGCTACATTGCTGGCATCAGTTGTCAGAGAAAAGGGGTTTGAAAAATCAGGATAGATTAATATCGGGTCTGAAGTTATCAAAACCTTTAGTCTTTCAAATGATTCGATGTAGTCTTTACATTTGGTGTCTATTATAGCACCTTTCTTTAATTTGAGGGTTATGGGTTTAACTATTTTGGCAAAGTTAGGAATAAACTTGCGATAGAACCCACATAATCCCAAAAATGATTTTATTTGCTTAGGTGTCTTGGGTAATGGAAAATTTGTAATTGCTTTGGTTTTATTTGGATTTGGTTTGATGCCATTTGTTGTAACAACGTGTCCTAGGAATTCGGTTTCTTTCTTCATGAATTCACATTTATATAGCTGATACTTTAAATTAGCGTCTCTCAGTTTTTCAAAGACTTTCTTTAGGGATAAAATGTGTTCTTCCAATCAGGTGGAATAAACAATAATATCGTCTAAATAGAATAAACAGTCTTTGTAGATTAAATCTTCCAGAAGATTATTCATGCATATCTGAAAAGTAGCTGGAGCGTTTTTTAAACCAAAAGGCATACGAGTATATTCATAATGCCCATGCTTAGTTGAAAAAGCTGTTTTTGCAATAGAATTTTCATCCATTTGGATTTGGTGAAAACCCTTAGCTAGATCTATAGTTGTAAAGTATTGGCATCTACCTAATTTATCGAATATCTCATCCATTCGGGGAATGGGAAATTTGTCGTTAACAGTTATCTCATTTAGATTCCTGTAATCGACTACCAACCTGAAGTTTTGTTTCCCAGAGGCGTCTGCCTTCTTGGGGACCACCCAAATAGGAGAACAATAAGGGGACTGCGAACAATCCCTTGTTCTATCATTTCTTTAATTTGTTTGTTGACTTCTTGGTCAACGCTTTAAGGGTACTTGTAGGGTTTACGGTATACTGGGTCTTCGTGTTAAGTTTGGATGACATGTTTAATAGTACTGGTGAAGGTCAAATTTTCGGCCTCTTTATACTGAATGTCTCTATATTCGCATAGGACCTTCTTTAAACATTCAACTTCCTCTACATTTAAGTGTTCGAGTCTATACTCGTTACATTCGCGTAACTCATTGTTAATCGCGAAGTTGACTATATATAACATTTGGGTAATGCAGTCTCTTTCATCTGCTGTTGATGCTTTGGTTTAAGGCGCTTAGGTGCGGTCTTAACCTTTTGCATTTGCAGGACAAGCTGATCCTGGGAGACTTCGGTGTTGTTGGCGGGAGATGGCAGGTCGGCAGTGTACAGGGCCCAAGAACACTTCCCTGTGGAACTCCTGCGTGAATCTCTTCCAGGCTGGACCGATCATCACGCACTGCAACGTCGAAAGTCCGATGAGAGATGAACGATCTCAGGATGGCATAGTAGGGAGCAGGAAGGAGAGCTTTCATCTTGTATAGAAGGCCCTCATGCCACACCCTGTCAAACGCTTGCTTCACGTCACCTGGTTTACCAGTCGATGTATTTGTTCAGGGCAGCCGTGGGACTTCCTGAAGCCAAATTGGTGTCGAGGTATGTGGTTCATTGCGGCAGTTCCATCAGGCGGGCTAGGAGTATTCTCTCAAAAATCTTGGAGAATGTTGATAGAAAGCTGATTGGGCGATATGCATCGATCTTCGTTGGCGGCTTTCCGGCTTTAGGTACCATGATGATACGTGCACGCTTCCATTGCCTTTGAAAGTGCCCTAGCCTTAGCATGGCATTAAATATTTTTACTAGGGCTAGGACTCCTTTGCGTGGCAGAGACTTCGCAGCACGGTTGTCAATGCCATCGTAACCAGGGGTTTTCTTGGTATGCAGCGCCTTCAGCTGCATCATGACTTCCTGCGGTGTGGTATGCCTAATGGGGCGAGCCGGTGCAGTCGGAGTGTCCAGAAAATTTATGATGGCTACGCGATTTGAGTCGTCTGTTAGGTTGAAGGGTATGAAGGTGGAGGTCAGGTGCGAAGCAAATGCCCTCGCTTTTTCATCGTCCGTCTTAAGCTAGAGGCCGTTGTGACTCTGGACAGGAGATTAAAACAGCGGATGTCTATTGATACCTCTTGTGAGCCTCCATAACGAAAAATGGCTGTTGTTATCTGGGCCAGTACCCTCCAGCAGGGTATCCAGATTTTCTCGTCGCGTCCTGGCTAGCAAACGGTGCAGTTTGTTAGTGGTGCTAGAGTATAGCTGCTTAATGCTGGGATCTCCTGTTGCGATGTACCGTCTCCTGAGGCGCCTTTTGTGGGAGAGCAGCTCCCTGGCTTTCAAGCTCAAGATGGGAGCCGTCCTTGCGGTCGTGTGACGAGCTTGGTGTGGAGGATGTGTGGCCCTCCGTGCTGCTACCGCGATTGTGGCTGCGAGGTAATCTACATACGCTTCCAGACTATTGCAGGTGTCTATGGGGATGTTGAGATCTACTGTGGCCTCAATGTCTATTGATACCTCTTGTGAGCCTCCATAACGAAAAATGGCTGTTGTTATCTGGGCCAGTACCCTCCAGCAGGGTATCCAGATTTTCTCGTCGCGTCCTGGCTAGCAAACGGTGCAGTTTGTTAGTGGTGCTAGAGTATAGCTGCTTAATGCTGGGATCTCCTGTTGCGATGTACCGTCTCCTGAGGCGCCTTTTGTGGGAGAGCAGCTCCCTGGCTTTCAAGCTCAAGATGGGAGCCGTCCTTGCGGTCGTGTGACGAGCTTGGTGTGGAGGATGTGTGGCCCTCCGTGCTGCTACCGCGATTGTGGCTGCGAGGTAATCTACATACGCTTCCAGACTATTGCAGGTGTCTATGGGGATGTTGAGATCTACTGTGGCCTCAATGTGGTCCTTGAAGGCCACAGTTTTTGCAGTAGGTGACAGCATTTTTATGACACCTTTGAATAGCTGGGCGTCTTCATCCAGCTAAAACAGCAGGGGGAGATGGTCAGATGACAGTTCTGTCAGTAGTTGCACGTTGATTTCTTGCTGTCTTAATCCTTTGGAGATCGCCGCACCTCCGCGTTTGCTGTCATCCGGGTGGTTGGCAGTGTGGAGGGTAAAGCCAGGAACTCTGAAGGTGGACCGGGAAACGAAATGGGTTTCCGACAGCAGTAGGATGTAGATTTTGTGAAGCTCGATGAAGGCGAGAATTTCATTGGTCTTCGAGGAGGCCCCATTGGCATTCCAAGCTGCTACCTTAAGAGGACCCATTTTGAGCAGCAGAAGGGAAGGTGCAAGTTTGCAGGAGCAGTTGCATTAGCGTTTCAACTAGTGACATCATCATTGGACTCAAGGTTAGCGCTTGCATGGGGGACAATAACGGCAGGCTTGGCGACGGGCTGACTTCCTCTGACAATATTTTCAAATGAAGGCTTTCCAGACATGTGGGCTGGTGGACAGGGTTGGTGTGGTCCTCTTGCAGGACCAGAACCAGAGGGTTCATTGACCTTCCGTTGGTTTTTGCGGTTAGAAGCCTCTAGCAGGTACTTTTTGCAACCTTTAAAGTTGGCTGCATGGGGGCCGCCACAGTGAAAGCAGAATCTGGCCTCGTCCTGTTCCAGCTTGCACTGTGCAGTGGGGTGATTTTCTCCGCATTCTCTGTATATATAGTGCCGAGAACAATATGCCTTGGTATGACCATAGCCTTGGCACCTGTGGCATTGAATCGGCTCCGATTGCTTACGGGGTTTCTCCCATATTACCCTTTGCCTGCAGACAACAGATATGCCCTTTATTTGGTTAATGTTCTCCGCCTTTTTGAAGTCAATGAACCTCATATTAAGAGGAAGAGAGGTTGCCTTGTTGGGCGGGGTATAGAACCGTACAACGTTATGTCCTTCGTTCTGGAGGGTTGCGATGATATCTTCCGATGGGACTCCGTGATGAATGTTGCGCATGACTATTTTGTAGGGTCGGTCCTCCGGTAGCTGATGGTGATGAAAAAGAGATCCTTTGTCGAGAAAGTGCCGGGCCACCAGCCTGTAGCTATCAGGGGAGTTGCACTGAACAGCGCAGTCTTCCGAATTTAGGGCCTTAATTGTATAGGAGTCTCCCACAAGGGCGTCCAGCTTTTTTTTTGGTCCTGCTTTCCTTGCGGCACGTTTGAGGACGGTATTCGAAGAGCATGGCTCGTGAATGTAGAACTTTTGAGCAGACGGACATACTGAAGTAGGTTTTATTGTTATGCTTTTCTTTAGTTTTATTGGTCCCTTAATAGTATACACTGTTAGGTTTCTTCCTTTTCTTCTAAATTCTCGAAATTTTCTCTTATGATGTTAATTGATGATCGATCATTACCTTGCAATTTTTATTATGATGACTTATTTTTACTTGTGTCCTTCTCTATCATTTGAGTGTCCGAGGCAGCTTGATGAAAATTTACATCCATCCTGCTTTGGTCACTCTGACTCTCGCGTTGTCTTTTTACTGGCCCTTGTCTGTTAATATTATTTGATGTCGAAGATTGGAAGTTAAGGGGGTTATTAAGTGGGTTGTTCAGTTGAGCTTGTGTTAAGTCTCGTCTGAATGCATAATAATTCCCTCTTTGATTATTTGGTATGAAACGCGGTGAGTATTGGTTTTGATTTGTTATGGGTTGAGTCGAATTTTGGTGTAGTTGTGTATTATGATTCTGATTCGTGCTAGGATAATAATTACTGTAGTTGTGATTTCTATTGCTGTAATATTTTTGATTATTACTTTGTTTGTTACTTTGTTACTTTTATAGTTTCCCCTCTTCCTACGTTTGTTCACTTCTTTTCTATTAGAACGGTGATTTTCTGGAATAGCATCATAAAGGCATAGTTCCATTGATGCTTGTTTTAATTTATAAATGGTATCAATATCTTTTCTATCCGGCAGTTTTCGATCTATTACTGATTTAACGGTTTTGTTTAACATTTCTGTATAATTCGATTTTTCAACAGGGTCACTTTCTAATTCTAACTTATCGAACATAATCCAGTATTGTGATTCTAGTTTTTTCTATAAACTTACAGATACTTCCTGGATATGATGTGTCTTCTAATTGTCTGATGAGTGTTACATAAGGTCTATGGTCTTTAAATGCCATCGTCAGTGCTTTCTTCATATCCAGCCATGTGTTTGCTCTTTCCTGGGTTACGACATCTAAGGCTGAATCCACTAATAACCGCTTCACTGCTCCATATATGACGTGTGCCTGTCTGGCATCCTGTGTTGGGTACAAATTGAGCAGTTGTTCCACTTGGTTGACGAATCCAGATAATTTGCCAGGTGCGCCATCGTAGTAATTTAGTTCTTCGATTTGGTTTAGTAGTTGGTTTAGGTGTGTTTCTGAGAGTTGTGGGACTGCCATGATGTCTTTTGTTTTCTGGAGTTTTATTTTGGTTTTTAAGTTTTTTTAAAGTTTGCTTTAAACTTGGTTTTAAGTTTGTTTTAAACTTGGTTTCAAGTTTGTTCACGGTCTGACTAAGTCAGCGAAAGCAAAACCGCTAGCAATAAACGGTACTGCTGCACTGCCAGCAAAACAAAACGAAAACGTAAACAAAAAAGCTGGGTCGACCTGGCAGACTGGAATGGACCGCTACATTACAATAAAGCGAAAGCTCAGCCCGGAAAATTCAGATTTGGGAAACAAGCCGAAAAATACACGCGACAACTCTACCTTGATCAAAAATGTAGCCCCTGCAAATAAAGCGGGGGCCAACAGATTTGCCTTGCTGGTAGATACCGCTGAGGACGTGCCGCTGGGATCCGTTGATATCGAACCGAAGAAAACAAAGCCTCCGCCAATATACATCCGCGAGAAGAGCACAAGCCGTCTTGTAAATACTTTGATTGGCCTTATTGGGAAAGATAGCTTTCATATAATTCCCCTCGTAAGAGGTACTATCAACGAAATCAAACTTCAGACGAAAACGGAGGACGACTACAGAAAAGTCACAAACTATTTTACCGCACAAAAAATAGGCTTCTACACCTACCAGCTTAAAAGCAGCAAGGGCCTGCAAGTAGTCCTGAAGGGCATTGAGTCTGATGTTACGCCCGAAGAGATAACTGAGGCGCTAAAGGAAAAGGGATTTTACGCCAAAAACGTGTTCAATATCAAAAACACAAACAGGCAGCCCCAACCACTCTTCAAGATTGAGCTTGAACCAGAAAACAAGCCTCCTAGAAAAAACGAGGTTCACCCAATTTACAAACTCCAGCTCCTTCTGCACCGTAGGATCACGGTAGAAGAGCCGCACAAACGCAACGCTCCTGTACAATGTACAAACTGCCAAGAGTATGGCCACACGAGGTCATATTGTACACTTCGCCCGGTGTGCGTAGTCTGTGGAGATCTCCACGACTCCAAACAGTGTCAAATTAACAAAGAAAATGCATGCGAGAAAAAATGCAATAACTGTGGGGGCAATCACACAGCAAACTACAGAGGCTGTCCAATCTACAAAGAGCTGAAAATCCGTCTTCACAAAAGAATGAACACGGCGCGGGCACACCAAGGAACAGCTACCCTGATACCATCAGAGACAAATCCTGAAGTAATTTTCTCGAAAGCAGCAAGTTTCGCTCCCTGGCCTACATCCAACACTAACAAGACAACATTTGCTAACGTTTTAAAATCAGGTATGACGCCTCCAACCCAAAACTCCCGAACTCCACATGAAGTGCACACAAAATTAGACACACAACAAAACTATCACCCAGCTGCGCAGCAGGAAACAAAAACTGAAGCTATGATGCAAGCCTTACAACAGAGCATGATGGAATTTATGACATTTATGAAGACCACCATTCAAGACATGATGCGTAATCAAAACCTTTTGATACAAATGATTGTAGCCCAACAATCAAATAAATAATGGCTACCTTACGCATAGCTACGTGGAACGCCAATGGCGTTTCACAGCGCAAACTTGAGCTAGCTCAATTCCCACATGAGAAGCATATCGACGTAATGCTTCTTTCGGAAACTCATCTCACAAGCAAATACAATTTTCAAATAAGAGACTACCATTTCTACGGTACAAATCATCCCGACGGAAAAGCACACGGTGGCACCGCCAAACTCATAAGGAACCGTATGAAGCACCACTTTTACAAAGAATTTGCGGAAAATCATCTTCAGGCCACATCTATCAACATTCAGCTGGATGACAACACTCTCCTTACATTAGCGGCCGTATACTCCCCCCCCCCCCGTTTCACAGTATTAGAAGCTCAATTCCTGGATTTCTTCCAAGCACTAGGGCCACACTTCATTGCAGCAGGCGACTACAACGCTAAACATACTCACTGGAGATCGCGACTTGTGAACCCAAAAGGAAAACAGCTTTATAAGACTATAATAAAAGCCACTAATAAACTTGACCATGTTTCCCCCGGGAGTCCTACATACTGGCCATCAGACCTCAATAAGCTGCCAGACCTGATCGACTTCGCAGTTACGAAAAATAATTCCCGCAGTTTGGTTAAAGCTGAATGTCTGCCGGATCTGTCATCTGATCACTCGCCTGTACTAATTCACCTCCGCCGGTACGCAGAAAACGTGAAACCACCAATCAGATTGACCTCTAGCAAAACAAACTAGCTCAGGTATAAAAAATATATAAGTTCACATATTGAGCTAAGCCCAAAACTCAATACTGAATCTGATATAGAGAGCTGCACGTGTGCATTGCAATCCATCCTTACTGCAGCAGCTCTTACTGCAACACCCAAAATAACAAATAATACAATTAATTCAAAAAAGACCAACGTACAAATCGAGCAACTCGTCCACGTAAAATGTCGCTTACGCAGAGAATGGCAATCTTCCAGATCCCCAACTGCAAAACAAAAGCTAAAAGCAGCCACACGGAAACTGGCCAACGCTCTGAAACAAGAAGAGGACGACGATCAGCGCCGATACATAGAGCAACTCACACCAACAGGCACAATACAAAAGTCACTGTGGCGAGCCCACTCAACTCTTCGCCCACCGACTGAAACCGTTTTGCCGATAAGGAATTCCTCAGGTGGCTGGGCCCGTAGTGATGAAGACAGAGCCACCACATTTGCCGCTCACCTACAAAATGTGTTCACGCCAAACCAGGCTACTAGCACATTCGCGCTACCGTCCTATCCCGTAAACCGCCACCAGCAACACACCCCAATTGTGTTTCGTCCTAAAGAAATAACTAAAATAATCAAAGACAATCTCAGCCCGAAAAAATCCCCCGGCTGCGACCTTATAACACCGGAAATGATCATCCAGCTGCCACATTCTGCAGTTCGCTACATAACCAAGCTCTTTAATGCCATCACCAAACTTGGTTACTTTCCACAACGATGGAAGAGGTATATTATCATAATGATTCCAAAGCCTGGTAAGAACCACACAGTCGCTTTATCTTACAGACCAATAAGTCTACTCTCATGCATTTCGAAACTATTCGAAAAATGCCTGCTGATCCGACTTAATCAACATCTGATATACCACAATATAATCCCAGCCCACCAATTTGGATTTCGCGAAAGCCATGGAACCATTGAACAGGTGAATCGTATTACAACGGAAATAAGAACTGCATTTGAATATCGCGAATACTGTACAGCAGTATTTTTAGACGTATCCCAAGCATTCGACAGAGTCTGACTCGACGGCCTAATGTTTAAAATTAAAACATCCCTACCCGAAAGCACACACAAACTTCTAAAGTCTTACCTCTATGACAGAAAGTTTGCAGTGCGGTGCAACACTGCCACTTCCACTGATCATACAATTGAGGCTGGAGTCCCCCAAGGCAGCGTTCTTGGGCCAACCTTATACCTCATCTATACAGCCGACATCCCTACAAATAGTCGCTTAACGGTATCCACATTTGCCGACGATACAGCTATCCTTAGCCGTTCAAGGTCCCCTATCCAAGCTACAGCACAGTTGGCACTGTACCTCATCGACATTGAGAAGTGGCTCTCTGACTGGCGAATAAAAGTAAACGAGCAAAAATGCAAGCACGTGACGTTTACGCTAAACAGACAAGACTGTCCTCCGCTCTTATTGAACAACATACCACTCCCGAAAGCAGATGAGGTAGCGTACCTAGGAGTACACCTTGACAGAAGACTCACATGGCGCAGGCACATTGAAGCCAAAAAAACCAAACTTAAACTCAAAGCCAACAACTTACACTGGCTCATCAACTCTGGTTCTCCGCTCAGCCTAGATCACAAGGTCTTGCTCTACAATTCTATATTGAAACCAATCTGGACCTATGGCTCACAGTTATGGGGCAATGCCAGCAATAGCAATATTGACATCATTCAGCGAGCACAATCAAAGATTCTGATCATCGTCCGTCTTAAGCTAGAGGCCACTGTGACTCTGGACAGGAGATTGAAACAGCGGATGTCTATTGATACCTCTTGTGAGCCTCCATAACGAAAAATGGCTGTTGTTATCTGGGCCAGTACCCTCCAGCAGGGTATCCAGATTTTCTCGTCGCGTCCTGGCTAGCAAACGGTGCAGTTTGTTAGTGGTGCTAGAGTATAGCTGCTTAATGCTGGGATCTCCTGTTGCGATGTACCGTCTCCTGAGGCGCCTTTTGTGGGAGAGCAGCTCCCTGGCTTTCAAGCTCAAGATGGGAGCCGTCCTTGCGGTCGTGTGACGAGCTTGGTGTGGAGGATGTGTGGCCCTCCGTGCTGCTACCGCGATTGTGGCTGCGAGGTAATCTACATACGCTTCCAGACTATTGCAGGTGTCTATGGGGATGTTGAGATCTACTGTGGCCTCAATGTCTATTGATACCTCTTGTGAGCCTCCATAACGAAAAATGGCTGTTGTTATCTGGGCCAGTACCCTCCAGCAGGGTATCCAGATTTTCTCGTCGCGTCCTGGCTAGCAAACGGTGCAGTTTGTTAGTGGTGCTAGAGTATAGCTGCTTAATGCTGGGATCTCCTGTTGCGATGTACCGTCTCCTGAGGCGCCTTTTGTGGGAGAGCAGCTCCCTGGCTTTCAAGCTCAAGATGGGAGCCGTCCTTGCGGTCGTGTGACGAGCTTGGTGTGGGGGATGTGTGGCCCTCCGTGCTGCTACCGCGATTGTGGCTGCGAGGTAATCTACATACGCTTCCAGACTATTGCAGGTGTCTATGGGGATGTTGAGATCTACTGTGGCCTCAATGTGGTCCTTGAAGGCCACAGTTTTTGCAGTAGGTGACAGCATTTTTATGACACCTTTGAATAGCTGGGCGTCTTCATCCAGCTAAAACAGCAGGGGGAGATGGTCAGATGACAGTTCTGTCAGTAGTTGCACGTTGATTTCTTGCTGTCTTAATCCTTTGGAGATCGCCGCACCTCCGCGTTTGCTGTCATCCGGGTGGTTGGCAGTGTGGAGGGTAAAGCCAGGAACTCTGAAGGTGGACCGGGAAACGAAATGGGTTTCCGACAGCAGTAGGATGTCGATTTTGTGAAGCTCGATGAAGGCGAGAATTTCATTGGTCTTCGAGGAGGCCCCATTGGCATTCCAAGCTGCTACCTTAAGAGGACCCATTTTGAGCAGCAGAAGGGAAGGTGCAAGTTTGCAGGAGCAGTTGCATTAGCGTTTCAACTAGTGACATCATCATTGGACTCAAGGTTAGCGCTTGCATGGGGGACAATAACGGCAGGCTTGGCGACGGGCTGACTTCCTCTGACAATATTTTCAAATGAAGGCTTTCCAGACATGTGGGCTGGTGGACAGGGTTGGTGTGGTCCTCTTGCAGGACCAGAACCAGAGGGTTCATTGACCTTCCGTTGGTTTTTGCGGTTAGAAGCCTCTAGCAGGTACTTTTTGCAACCTTTAAAGTTGGCTGCATGGGGGCCGCCACAGTGAAAGCAGAATCTGAATCGGCTCCGATTGCTTACGGGGTTTCTCCCATATTACCCTTTGCCTGCAGACAACAGATATGCCCTTTATTTGGTTAATGTTCTCCGCCTTTTTGAAGTCAATGAACCTCATATTAAGAGGAAGAGAGGTTGCCTTGTTGGGCGGGGTATAGAACCGTACAACGTTATGTCCTTCGTTCTGGAGGGTTGCGATGATATCTTCCGATGGGACTCCGTGATGAATGTTGCGCATGACTATTTTGTAGGGTCGGTCCTCCGGTAGCTGATGGTGATGAAAAAGAGATCCTTTGTCGAGAAAGTGCCGGGCCACCAGCCTGTAGCTATCAGGGGAGTTGCACTGAACAGCGCAGTCTTCCGAATTTAGGGCCTTAATTGTATAGGAGTCTCCCACAAGGGCGACCAGCTTTTTTTTTGGTCCTGCTTTCCTTGCGGCACGTTTGAGGACGGTATTCGAAGAGCATGGCTCGTGAATGTAGAACTTTTGAGCAGACGGACATACTGAAGTAGGTTATATAGTTGTGTCTTCTAATTGTCTGATGAGTGTTACATAAGGTCTATGGTCTTTAAATGCCATCGTCAGTGCTTTCTTCATATCCAGCCATGTGTTTGCTCTTTCCTGGGTTACGACATCTAAGGCTGAATCCACTAATAACCGCTTCACTGCTCCATATATGACGTGTGCCTGTCTGGCATCCTGTGTTGGGTACAAATTGAGCAGTTGTTCCACTTGGTTGACGAATCCAGATAATTTGCCAGGTGCGCCATCGTAGTAATTTAGTTCTTCGATTTGGTTTAGTAGTTGGTTTAGGTGTGTTTCTGAGAGTTGTGGGACTGCCATGATGTCTTTTGTTTTCTGGAGTTTTATTTTGGTTTTTAAGTTTTTTTAAAGTTTGCTTTAAACTTGGTTTTAAGTTTGTTTTAAACTTGGTTTCAAGTTTGTTCACGGTCTGACTAAGTCAGCGAAAGCAAAACCGCTAGCAATAAACGGTACTGCTGCACTGCCAGCAAAACAAAACGAAAACGTAAACAAAAAAGCTGGGTCGACCTGGCAGACTGGAATGGACCGCTACATTACAATAAAGCGAAAGCTCAGCCCGGAAAATTCAGATTTGGGAAACAAGCCGAAAAATACACGCGACAACTCTACCTTGATCAAAAATGTAGCCCCTGCAAATAAAGCGGGGGCCAACAGATTTGCCTTGCTGGTAGATACCGCTGAGGACGTGCCGCTGGGATCCGTTGATATCGAACCGAAGAAAACAAAGCCTCCGCCAATATACATCCGCGAGAAGAGCACAAGCCGTCTTGTAAATACTTTGATTGGCCTTATTGGGAAAGATAGCTTTCATATAATTCCCCTCGTAAGAGGTACTATCAACGAAATCAAACTTCAGACGAAAACGGAGGACGACTACAGAAAAGTCACAAACTATTTTACCGCACAAAAAATAGGCTTCTACACCTACCAGCTTAAAAGCAGCAAGGGCCTGCAAGTAGTCCTGAAGGGCATTGAGTCTGATGTTACGCCCGAAGAGATAACTGAGGCGCTAAAGGAAAAGGGATTTTACGCCAAAAACGTGTTCAATATCAAAAACACAAACAGGCAGCCCCAACCACTCTTCAAGATTGAGCTTGAACCAGAAAACAAGCCTCCTAGAAAAAACGAGGTTCACCCAATTTACAAACTCCAGCTCCTTCTGCACCGTAGGATCACGGTAGAAGAGCCGCACAAACGCAACGCTCCTGTACAATGTACAAACTGCCAAGAGTATGGCCACACGAGGTCATATTGTACACTTCGCCCGGTGTGCGTAGTCTGTGGAGATCTCCACGACTCCAAACAGTGTCAAATTAACAAAGAAAATGCATGCGAGAAAAAATGCAATAACTGTGGGGGCAATCACACAGCAAACTACAGAGGCTGTCCAATCTACAAAGAGCTGAAAATCCGTCTTCACAAAAGAATGAACACGGCGCGGGCACACCAAGGAACAGCTACCCTGATACCATCAGAGACAAATCCTGAAGTAATTTTCTCGAAAGCAGCAAGTTTCGCTCCCTGGCCTACATCCAACACTAACAAGACAACATTTGCTAACGTTTTAAAATCAGGTATGACGCCTCCAACCCAAAACTCCCGAACTCCACATGAAATGCACACAAAATTAGACACACAACAAAACTATCACCCAGCTGCGCAGCAGGAAACAAAAACTGAAGCTATGATGCAAGCCTTACAACAGAGCATGATGGAATTTATGACATTTATGAAGACCACCATTCAAGACATGATGCGTAATCAAAACCTTTTGATACAAATGATTGTAGCCCAACAATCAAATAAATAATGGCTACCTTACGCATAGCTACGTGGAACGCCAATGGCGTTTCACAGCGCAAACTTGAGCTAGCTCAATTCCCACATGAGAAGCATATCGACGTAATGCTTCTTTCGGAAACTCATCTCACAAGCAAATACAATTTTCAAATAAGAGACTACCATTTCTACGGTACAAATCATCCCGACGGAAAAGCACACGGTGGCACCGCCAAACTCATAAGGAACCGTATGAAGCACCACTTTTACAAAGAATTTGCGGAAAATCATCTTCAGGCCACATCTATCAACATTCAGCTGGATGACAACACTCTCCTTACATTAGCGGCCGTATACTCCCCCCCCCCCCCCCCCCACCCGTTTCACAGTATTAGAAGCTCAATTCCTGGATTTCTTCCAAGCACTAGGGCCACACTTCATTGCAGCAGGCGACTACAACGCTAAACATACTCACTGGGGATCGCGACTTGTGAACCCAAAAGGAAAACAGCTTTATAAGACTATAATAAAAGCCACTAATAAACTTGACCATGTTTCCCCCGGGAGTCCTACATACTGGCCATCAGACCTCAATAAGCTGCCAGACCTGATCGACTTCGCAGTTACGAAAAATAATTCCCGCAGTTTGGTTAAAGCTGAATGTCTGCCGGATCTGTCATCTGATCACTCGCCTGTACTAATTCACCTCCGCCGGTACGCAGAAAACGTGAAACCACCAATCAGATTGACCTCTAGCAAAACAAACTAGCTCAGGTATAAAAAATATATAAGTTCACATATTGAGCTAAGCCCAAAACTCAATACTGAATCTGATATAGAGAGCTGCACGTGTGCATTGCAATCCATCCTTACTGCAGCAGCTCTTACTGCAACACCCAAAATAACAAATAATACAATTAATTCAAAAAAGACCAACGTACAAATCGAGCAACTCGTCCACGTAAAATGTCGCTTACGCAGAGAATGGCAATCTTCCAGATCCCCAACTGCAAAACAAAAGCTAAAAGCAGCCACACGGAAACTGGCCAACGCTCTGAAACAAGAAGAGGACGACGATCAGCGCCGATACATAGAGCAACTCACACCAACAGGCACAATACAAAAGTCACTGTGGCGAGCCCACTCAACTCTTCGCCCACCGACTGAAACCGTTTTGCCGATAAGGAATTCCTCAGGTGGCTGGGCCCGTAGTGATGAAGACAGAGCCACCACATTTGCCGCTCACCTACAAAATGTGTTCACGCCAAACCAGGCTACTAGCACATTCGCGCTACCGTCCTATCCCGTAAACCGCCACCAGCAACACACCCCAATTGTGTTTCGTCCTAAAGAAATAACTAAAATAATCAAAGACAATCTCAGCCCGAAAAAATCCCCCGGCTGCGACCTTATAACACCGGAAATGATCATCCAGCTGCCACATTCTGCAGTTCGCTACATAACCAAGCTCTTTAATGCCATCACCAAACTTTGTTACTTTCCACAACGATGGAAGAGGTATATTATCATAATGATTCCAAAGCCTGGTAAGAACCACACAGTCGCTTTATCTTACAGACCAATAAGTCTACTCTCATGCATTTCGAAACTATTCGAAAAATGCCTGCTGATCCGACTTAATCAACATCTGATATACCACAATATAATCCCAGCCCACCAATTTGGATTTCGCGAAAGCCATGGAACCATTGAACAGGTGAATCGTATTACAACGGAAATAAGAACTGCATTTGAATATCGCGAATACTGTACAGCAGTATTTTTAGACGTATCCCAAGCATTCGACAGAGTCTGACTCGACGGCCTAATGTTTAAAATTAAAACATCCCTACCCGAAAGCACACACAAACTTCTAAAGTCTTACCTCTATGACAGAAAGTTTGCAGTGCGGTGCAACACTGCCACTTCCACTGATCATACAATTGAGGCTGGAGTCCCCCAAGGCAGCGTTCTTGGGCCAACCTTATACCTCATCTATACAGCCGACATCCCTACAAATAGTCGCTTAACGGTATCCACATTTGCCGACGATACAGCTATCCTTAGCCGTTCAAGGTCCCCTATCCAAGCTACAGCACAGTTGGCACTGTACCTCATCGACATTGAGAAGTGGCTCTCTGACTGGCGAATAAAAGTAAACGAGCAAAAATGCAAGCACGTGACGTTTACGCTAAACAGACAAGACTGTCCTCCGCTCTTATTGAACAACATACCACTCCCGAAAGCAGATGAGGTAGCGTACCTAGGAGTACACCTTGACAGAAGACTCACATGGCGCAGGCACATTGAAGCCAAAAAAACCAAACTTAAACTCAAAGCCAACAACTTACACTGGCTCATCAACTCTGGTTCTCCGCTCAGCCTAGATCACAAGGTCTTGCTCTACAATTCTATATTGAAACCAATCTGGACCTATGGCTCACAGTTATGGGGCAATGCCAGCAATAGCAATATTGACATCATTCAGCGAGCACAATCAAAGATTCTGATCATCGTCCGTCTTAAGCTAGAGGCCACTGTGACTCTGGACAGGAGATTGAAACAGCGGATGTCTATTGATACCTCTTGTGAGCCTCCATAACGAAAAATGGCTGTTGTTATCTGGGCCAGTACCCTCCAGCAGGGTATCCAGATTTTCTCGTCGCGTCCTGGCTAGCAAACGGTGCAGTTTGTTAGTGGTGCTAGAGTATAGCTGCTTAATGCTGGGATCTCCTGTTGCGATGTACCGTCTCCTGAGGCGCCTTTTGTGGGAGAGCAGCTCCCTGGCTTTCAAGCTCAAGATGGGAGCCGTCCTTGCGGTCGTGTGACGAGCTTGGTGTGGGGGATGTGTGGCCCTCCGTGCTGCTACCGCGATTGTGGCTGCGAGGTAATCTACATACGCTTCCAGACTATTGCAGGTGTCTATGGGGATGTTGAGATCTACTGTGGCCTCAATGTGGTCCTTGAAGGCCACAGTTTTTGCAGTAGGTGACAGCATTTTTATGACACCTTTGAATAGCTGGGCGTCTTCATCCAGCTAAAACAGCAGGGGGAGATGGTCAGATGACAGTTCTGTCAGTAGTTGCACGTTGATTTCTTGCTGTCTTAATCCTTTGGAGATCGCCGCACCTCCGCGTTTGCTGTCATCCGGGTGGTTGGCAGTGTGGAGGGTAAAGCCAGGAACTCTGAAGGTGGACCGGGAAACGAAATGGGTTTCCGACAGCAGTAGGATGTCGATTTTGTGAAGCTCGATGAAGGCGAGAATTTCATTGGTCTTCGAGGAGGCCCCATTGGCATTCCAAGCTGCTACCTTAAGAGGACCCATTTTGAGCAGCAGAAGGGAAGGTGCAAGTTTGCAGGAGCAGTTGCATTAGCGTTTCAACTAGTGACATCATCATTGGACTCAAGGTTAGCGCTTGCATGGGGGACAATAACGGCAGGCTTGGCGACGGGCTGACTTCCTCTGACAATATTTTCAAATGAAGGCTTTCCAGACATGTGGGCTGGTGGACAGGGTTGGTGTGGTCCTCTTGCAGGACCAGAACCAGAGGGTTCATTGACCTTCCGTTGGTTTTTGCGGTTAGAAGCCTCTAGCAGGTACTTTTTGCAACCTTTAAAGTTGGCTGCATGGGGGCCGCCACAGTGAAAGCAGAATCTGGCCTCGTCCTGTTCCAGCTTGCACTGTGCAGTGGGGCATCGTGGTACGTTCGGAGTGAAAGCATCCAAAGAGACTTAAATATCCCATCAGTTACCAACGCAATCACGGAACTTAAGGAAAAATACCATAGCAAGCTTCACACGCACCCCAACCACTTAGCGCGAGGTCCAGCTCAGCAGCCGTTCCCGTCTCCGGCGAAAGGACCTACCAACCCAGCGAATAAATTATTAGGGCCGTTTAATCATAGAACAGTTGGAAAAATAATACAACTGTTCAAAAATACTTGTTATAGTTAAGATTTTTAAACTTATTGTTAGTTCTTATACAAGAAGATTCAAAAAATAAAAGCAAAGTAAAAAAAAAAAAAAATAAAAAAGTTTGTTTTAAACTTGGTTTTAATTTTTGGAATTAAAAAATTATGATTAATTTTTGTTTCCGACCGCACGGGATTTTCTTTTGAATACTACTTTCACGTAGATTCTTTTGCGGATCTCTAAAATGTTTTCGAATCACTATTTTAATTCGCTGATCTTGGATAGCTAGATAGCATATCCTTCAGTAGATCAGTACCGTACTAAAAGGACTCTTTATTTTATTGGATCCTACCGACTGCGCCAATTAAATGTTTGCAATATTTATAAGTGAAAAAAAAAATATTTTTTTTTTTACTTAATGATTACAACATCTTTATTTGAGAAGACCTTTTACAATTAGGTCTTAAACTGAACTCTGATAATTATTCTGATTTGATTGACGTTCAAGCCTCATCGAGCTTTTCTGATATGGACTTTAGACTTTAGGGTTCTGATCGTGAAGAGAAAAAGCTTTCCGTTTCTCTTGGATTCAAGTGCATTCGCTCTTGGATACAAGTGCTCTTAGATTCTTGTAACTTGTTTATTGAAATCGATAATTTTGTTTTTCGGGATTGCGAGTCCGAGCTTTGAACGTGGGAACGTGACGATGGGGTGAGGGCTTAAGCAAGGAATTGTTTAAATTATGGGACGGATGTTTAGTCTGCCAGAGGGTGACTTATATAGACTTGGGTTTTTCCATTCTCGAGGATCATATAACAATCTTATTCTTATCTGGTATCTGTTGGGTACATCCGGAGTAGTGTAGGGTGTATTTGGGTGTAAATGTTGTGTGTGTATTAGTGTGTAGGCAGGTCCTTAAGTCTTAGGGACTTATGGATATGTCACTATATATATTATATTATATATATATTGAAGGAATACATAAAAAAATGTACAATTTGCAACGACAATAAATATATCAGGCAGCCAATTAAAACTCCTATTGGGGAAGCTCCTATTCCAACAAAAGAAAGAGAACATTTACACCTCGATTTACACCTTCTTAACTTGCATTGACGCGTATTCATAATTCCTAGTAGCAAAAGAAATTCAAAATAAACAAAATATCGAGAATTAAGTAGTGGAATTACTTCAATAATTTCTCCACGCCAATGGCGTGATAATGAACCAAGCTCACCCTCTGCTCAATTCTACATTCGCAGACCCCAGACACAGTACCCTGAACGGACAAGTTGAAAGGGCATTGAAAGGGCACAAAGGAAGAATTTAATCTTATTGACTATTCAGAAACATTTATTAGAACCGCAGAAGAATTCAATCAGAGCATTTATTCTACAACAAACCAAAAACCTTATGATATTCTCTATAATACAATTGAACACGAAAACATTTCAAAAATTCTAAAGAACACTGAAGAAAAAATGTTAGAAACAAATAATGGAAGTCGTAAGGAAAGAGAATATCATGTAGGGCAAGTTGTTTATGAAAAGAAACATGGACAAAGAAATAAACTAAAAACAAGAAACAGGTTGTTAAGGAAAACTTACCTAACAAAATAATAATCAATAGGATAAACAGATTTATTCACAAGGACAATATTAAGTTTTAAAAAATATTATATTTCTTTTAAAATTACAGAAAATAATTTCTCATTACTTCTAACACTATTCGTAATGATAGCCACTTCAGAAATATCTGATTACTCAAATCACGAATTTTTCCTGTTCTAAGACAAAAAGGATGTTCTTACTTATGAATCATTATCTTTATCATGAATCACTAATTTTGTCACAGCTGATATCAACTAGAGCAAAAAGGGAATACATGAGTTGGGTACTGTTTAGAAATGGTTAGCTGGCCCTCCGGATCACGATGACTTAATTAAAATACAGAATAAAATAAACGACTTAATTAAAAACAATAACCAACAATTTATTATCAATTCCAAATTCCGATCATTTAAAAAACATTTCTATTGATCAAGAAATGCCATTACGAAAACATCGTTTACGATTGTTAACATTCGACTTGCTGAACATGTTTAATACCATTGCACTGGCTAAAATTGATGTATTTAACACAAAAATTATATAATGAAGCCATTAAAGAAATATTAAATCACCTTTAAAAGCCTGTAATTATCGCAGATTTAATGGATATCTCCGTATTCAAAATTGTACTACGTAAAGAACTCATAATTATTTATATGAAATATCCTGTAATAACGAAATTTATTATTACAGATCCATTTTACAAAATGATATGAAATTATAATTATATTATATTATAATAAGTAATCAGGTCGCGAAAATACTTTTTATGAAATATCTAATCTTAAGAACGAACTTTTTAATTAAAATGGTATTTTAAGTAAAGATTAAACTTGTTTTACCAGCTTACTAAATGGAGAGAAATCAATGTGCACTAAGATACGAGAAAAAAATAAGAATAAAGATATCATTCAAGAAGGTGCCATTCTAATAAATGGAAATAATAATGTAAACAATCCTCATTTAGACGGGTCATATTTAATATCATTCAACGGCACAACCAGAATAAATAATATTTCATACACCAATTTAGAAAACAAAATACTTAAGAACATAACCACTAACCGCTTTAAGAATCTGGAAATATCAGATTATATAAAATCCAACAGAACTTACTCTTGGCAACATTAATATTTTAAACCCATTTACTGAAATTTACAATTGGAAAATATAAATTTCTTTTATATTATTAATTTTATTAATTTTGTATTTGATTACTACATTAATAATAAAATTCAGATATATTATATTTGTAACAAATCAAAAACGGACAGAACTACAAAAACCAAATACTGAGAAAGAATTTTTAACAGAATTAAGAGAGCGTTTAGCCGAAATCCCTAATGAAGCGGGGCGCGTAATTTTAGAAGGGGGAAGAGTTATCCAACCCGTAAATATAGCACTCACTCTACCCCAGTTGATAAACAAATTTCAAATTCCAATCTCAGCAGCATTTCCTTTGTCCTTGTCCTTTCCTTTTGTCGCCAGCACTTAGCCACCCGATAAATAACCAACCTTAAAGTAAACACCAGTCAGCAAATTTCCATTTCACAATGCAGTGAAATAATTTCAGTATAAAGTTTTTGTCCTAAACATAGTTGAAAGTTCAAGAATTTCTAAAGAAAAGCTTCAGGCTGAAGTTGAGTGGACTAGGATTAAGAATTAGAATATCAGTCTGATTCGGGACGAGAACGTAAACAGTTTCAAATTAAATATAAGCAATAAAGAGTGTCTTGTAATAGTAAAAGTGTGCCGCCACGCTAGTAGGTATCACAAGGGGATCAACGCGCCACCAACGGTGGTACGCGCCGTAATTGTGACACACAACTAGAAGTGCAACTACACTCTCCACGCGAGGGCGGCTGGAAACAGGCACTTAGTTAGGTCATGTCTCTGCTAAGAGTGCTGGCTAATCGTAGTTGGGCTGGATCTGGTAACTCTCAAAAATTTCATTCGACCCGTGCCGAGAGTCTGCCAGGCTGGGGCCCGTGAAACAACTAGCCCAGTCGCTAACGGAGAGTCCGGGCAAGTGGCGTTCGCCTGGTCTAGTTAGTCTTACCCGGGTACTGCGGATCTCTGCCCTGGTGGATCGTTTATTTCTCGGTGGTATTTCTATTTTCGGTGGTAACACCAAAAAACGCTCCTAAACGGAGTGTGCCAACGGCACAAGCACGCACCGTTGCGGGAGGGAAGAATCGGGCAGCCACACCGAGGCACTCGAATGTGGTCCAAGCCGGCCAAGCGGGACGGGCTAAAAATCCATTACCGCAACTTGGTCAGCCTGGGGCCCGGGATGACCCTAACCGTAAGGGGCTGAGCGGGGCCAGAACGAAGTGGTATCTTCGTTACCTTCAGCAGGGCAAGTCACCCGCAGAAGCTTTGTCTCTGGCCAAGACACCGCAGCCGCTAGAGCAAAGGCCCAACTCTGCTTCGAAGCGGGAAAACTCCATCCTGACGCCTCCGACGGAAACGCCTCAGAGGCAGAAGTTGGAGAATGGCAGGCCACTGACTGCTACCTTCGATGGCCCAAGTACCTCAAGGGCTGCAAAGGCAACTGAGGTACGCAAGTCATCATATGCGGCCGTAACTGGGGCCATTAAAGTTGCGGTCGTACCAGAGGGGTACCTCAAAGTCGTCCTCAGATGATGAGGACCTTGATGCGACCATCATCGAGATGGGGGATCAGACCCCAATATCCTCTCAGGAGCTAGGCATGGAAATAGACTTGCTGAGTAAGGAAGAAGCGATACCGGCGGATGGTGATCTGGGTATCTCCAGTTCAGCAACGCCGACGATGGACCCGATCATTTAATGGTCGGGAGAACAGGGATAGCTCAGGTGAACATCCATCGCGCCAAGGCGGCCTCGGCTGTGCTGGCAAGGATGTTCACCAAACAACATCTTGGGCTAGCCCTGGTTCAGGAACTCTGGTATGACCAGGGAATAAAAGGACTGTACGTGAAGAACGCCAAGGTAATTTGGGATAAACGGGCCTCTAGCCTGGCATGTTGAAGTTATTATTATTATATACTTACAGAATTTCTCACGCGGGACTGCGTACCGATCGTGGTAGAAGATGTGGGAGCAGCCAAGAAGACTGTGGTGGCATCGGCATACTTTGCCGGTGACGAGGCGTGCCCACCACCCGAAATCACTGCACTGGCTGAATACTGCAAGAGGACACACTCACCCATCATCATCGGATGTGATGCAAATGCAAATCGTGTGATATGGGGCAGCAGCGACGTGAACCAAAGAAGTGAGTCACTCTTAGAATTTATCTTGAATAACAATCTAGAAATCCTAAATTTCGGCAATGTTCCGACATTTATTACTAGGGTAAGATCTGAGGTTCTGGACATTACACTCTCCAGCAGATCAGTGGAATCGCATATAAGCGACTGGCATGTATCTCCTGAGGAGTCAATGTCAGATCACTAGTGTCTTACTAACGCGTTTAGAGAAAACTGCTCCCTTGACCGAGCCAAGAGGGATAAAGATGCTCCATGGTGGAACGAGAAATTGGAGAAGTTACGGAAAGCAACCAGGCGTCTCTTTAACGAAGCAAAAAGAGAAGGGAACTGGGATGCCTACCGGAATAAACTGACCATGTATAACCATGAGATCAGGAAAGCTAAACGAAAGAATTATAGAACCTTCTGTGAGGCAATAGTAAACACAAGTGAAGGCGCAAGACTTCAGAGAGCAATCTCCAAACGAGTGCCAGAATCAAATCAGGCACTACGAACGGAGGATAAATCCTATACTATAGGAAGAAAGGAGAAACTTGAGCTACTACTGCACACTTCAAACGGATGGGAATACCCCGGTAACGGCACAAAGTAGACCGTGTGCTACTGATTGGGCCAAAGCAAAATCAATAGTAACAACGGAGAGATTAAGATTTGTACATTCCAGCCCTACAAATATCCTGGTCCAGATGGCATTCAGCCAATCCTGCTACAACGAGCGCTAAATCAGTTCGCAGTGCCGATCAGGCAAATACTGATCAGCCTAGCTTTAGGACACATACCTACTGCCTGGAGTATAGCAAAAGTTGTCTTCATTCCAAAAGCTGGAAAAAAAGACATCACTGATCCGAAGTCGTTCAGACCCATCAGCTTGACATCGTTTTTGCTAAAAACGTTGGAAAAGATAGTAGATGTCAGCATTAGAAGCACTCTGCTTATAGAGCATCCGCTCCAACGGACGCAGCATGCCTACAGGGCGGGCAGATCAACTGATACTGCCCTATATCACCTGAAAAGCCTTATTGAGGATTCACTTACTCATAAGGAAGTGGCGTTATGTGCGTTCTTACACATACAGGGTGTATTCGACAATACCTCCCATGAGGCTGTCAACGCATCCCTGGCAAGAAGAGAACTAGATGCAACAACCAGCAGATGGATCAAATCACTACTGGCAGCTAGGCGAGCCATGGCCACTATAGGAGGACAGTCGTCCAAAGTATCTACCACAAGGGGTTGCCCCCAAGGGGATGTCCTCTCGCCTCTCTTGTGGAGCTTGCTGGTAGACGAGTTGCTGACAGACTGACCCGCAGAGGTATAATTTGACAAGGCTATGCTGACGATATTGTCATTATAGCCAGAGGTAAATATGAGGAAACACTCTGCGATATCACTCAACTGAGTGAGTGAAATCCTAGCAAAACTGTTATTGTTCCTTTCACAAATAGGTACAAGCTACAGAGAATGAAGGCAATAACCCTTTCAGAATGTCGCATAGAGGCCAACAAAGAAGTTAAATATCTTGGGATAAGCTTCGACTCCAAACTTAGCTTTAAAACTCATGTCGAAACCACAATTGATAAGTGCACCAGAGCAGTTTTCACGTATAGGAAATTTGCTGGAAAGTCGTGGGGAACCTCACCACGCATAATAGGATGGCTGTACCTCATGGTAGTCAGACCGATACTAGCCTATGGGGTAATAGCCAGGGGTGATAGAGCACGCCTAAGCACCCTAGGAAACCACAAACAATAAAGTGGTATACAGACGGATCCCTCACCGACGAGGGAAGTGGGCTGGGGGTTGTACCCCAGGTTAAAATACCACGAATCAATGGATCAAGATACACCAGCATTTTTCAAGCTGAAGTCTGTGCTATTGGATGCTGTGCAGAGTGTAGTCTGCAAAGGGACTGTCGTGGCAAGGGCATTGCTATACTGTCTGATAGTCAGGCAGCCATAAAGGCGCTCAGCAAAGCTAAGATAACATCTAAGCTAGTAAATGATGTGAGGACAGCCCTAGACAAACTAGGAGCTGTCAACAAACTCACAATAAGGTGCGTCCCGGGACACAACAACATCCCGGGAAATGAGGTAGCGGACAACCTAGCCAGGAAAGGTGCAGAGAACCCTCTAATTGGGCCCGAACCATTCTGTGGTGTTGGTCACCACAGAGTACTGGGCTTACTTAAGTCAATAGAGGAAGAGAAACGTCTGTCCTTCTGGGAACACCTACCAGGACTTAGGCAGTCTATGATTCTCCTCCGTGAATATAACCATAAAAAATTCAAGACCATAATGACACACGGGAAAAAAACCATGCGCATTTTAACTGGCCTTCTTACGGGGCACTGCCGATTTCACAGTCATTTGCATAAAATTGGCATTGCAGGCAGTGAACTCTGTCGCTTCTGCTGCATGTTGGAGGAGAGCTCTGCACATATTATATGTGACTGCATGGCGATTTCCATCAGGAGGAACAGACTCCTGGGCATGTATGTAGTTCCACGGGAAATAATTGCAGCCCTGAACCCCAATAAAATTCTGGCATTTATACAGTGCATTGGACTTCAGGGGGATCTTTGAGTCATGAAGGGTAGTACAATAGATCACACTGGGTCTCAGTACACATAGAAATCCACTTAATAATAATAATAATAGTATAAGTGATTATATTAAATTATAATAAAATAATATATATTTATTCCCACTAGCTGAGTAACGGGTATCTGAAAGTCGTGAAACTCGGCTATAGCATTCCCTCTTTATAGCTTAGGAATTAGTTACATACACGATGGTACCAAATGCATCTTGGAGGACGATTTAAGATGATGTCAGCTGTAGAGTACCCCCGAACCCCCGGAACACACTCAGAACATTTTTTTATGGCTTGTAAGCGATATCGAGGCAAATATTTTCAAATTCCCTGCCAGGAAAGATATTTCTATCCAACTTGAACTAATTTTGGTTTTTCCCTGTGTTCCGGATTTAATTGAGAGCAGGTATATAAAGCTCAAATTGTGTGCTAATTGGATATGTTGGCTATTGATTATTTATGGTAAAGATTTTAAATGTTTATACCCGTTATTTGTAAAGCAAAAGTGTTATTAGACTTATTCGAAAGTATCTAGTGTGTAACGAAATAATTTGATGGAAGGCAAGGGAACCTGTACTGGCGGGTGCACGCCTTAGAATCTTAGAATCCGGCTCTACCTCGTTGGTGTTAGGGGTGTGGTGGTCTTGATTGTACAGATACCTTTTGATATCTCCAAATTTATTATTACCAAATTTAACCAGAATATTTAAACGAGCACTCTCTGAAAACGTATTTATTTTGTGAAAAATAATTAAATAAATAAAATATTAAATAAAATTATAAATACAAAAGTAATATTAAATAGTCTCCTCCTCGGGTACACATTTTTAGGAATTAGTGCAAAACATTATAATACATACTATCACAAAAACAATATTAAAATTTACAGTACCACTTCAACCTCCGAAGAGATAAGTCGTGCCATCCAGTTTAAAGCCCCGCTTCGCGTAAGCCCAAAACCCTTATCAGCAAAATCTTGATAAACAAATATCAACCACAAAGAGAAAATAAAATAAAACCAACAACAAAAACAACAATACCGCTAACCCGGGCTCAAGCCCTTAACCAACAATCATGACAGACCCACCAAACATTTACAAAATTACTTCAAAAACATACCAATCGCAATTAGGTGAACTAAGAAAACTCAAAAGGAAAGACAACAACTCTTTCGAAAGAATTTCACCATTCATCATAAAGAAATCGGTGGACTTTGCCTGTGGAAAAGAAGTCGAGGGATGCAAACGAACAAGAGACGGCAACCCGCTAATAAAAACCAAAAACGAATTACAAGCCAAAAAACTCTTAAAACTAACAAAAATTGCAGATGTGGATGTTACAGCAAGTGAACATAAAACATTAAATTTCTCTAAGGGAGTTATTTACTGTAACGACCATAGACACATCGACGAAGACACAATTCTACAAGAACTAAAACAACAAAAAGTAACTGAAGTTAAAAAAATAATTAAACGGCAAAACCCCAACTCTAACTCTGACACCAACAACATCACCTTGGTTGAAACTGGACTAATAATTATAACCTTTGAATCGCATAAGCTCCCCGAGATAGTACGAATCGATTACGAAACAGTCCGAGTACGAGACTACATCCCACTCCCACTTCGATGCAAAAAATGCTTCCGCTTCGGTCATCCAATACCCATATGCAAAAGTGTAGAAACTTGCATTAATTGCTCAGAAGCAAAACACACAAACGAAGGAGAAAAATGCACAAACGAAAAGAACTGCTTAAATTGCCGAAACAACCCAGAACTCGACCATCAACACAGCCCAATTGACCGCAAATGCCCTACATTCATAAAAAACCAGGAATTAACAGCCATTAAAACTACACAAAAAGTTGACCATAAAACTGCCCAACAAATATATTTCGAACGTCACGGTTTCCAAACGAAAAACACCTATGCCAGAACACTTACAAACGGCACAACCCAGAGGAAAACAAGCACTCTATCACCTAATATTCACACAAATACAACCCAAGCACAACACCAAAATCCGCACCACACACCCACATCAACAGCACACAACACTACATCTAAGACACCAACAACTGGGCCAGCCAAAACAATCTTACTATCCTAATCTTATACTATCTTACTATACTAACCACACCAACACCATCACCACCACAGCTACGACGAACTAGAAGACATGGATACCGACTACACAACTACCAGAAAACCATCTACGCCATACTCATCACAACTCACATCTAAAAATAAAAATCTTCCCGAAAGATAAGTCCAATAACCTATCCATAAACCTTAAAGCATCGAAATTAAAGACCAAAGCTCAAAAAAAAAACAAGCGCACTAACAACAGCGACAGCGAATCATTATAGAACCTTAAACTCTACACAAAACCTAAATCGTTAACCTTTAAGTTAAGTTATAAGCTTTATTTTCTCACAAATGTCACTAACTATAATCCAATGGAATTTAAAAGGATATGTAAACAACTACAGCCAACTCCTAATTCTAATCAAAAAATATTCCCCTCACATAATTTCCCTCCAAGAAACACATATACAATACAATAATAACATTCCAACCCCAATAAACTACAAACTATTAACAAATACTGCCACCAACAGATTTGGGGGCGTAGCACTACTAGTCCATAAGTCAATACAGTACACTATCCTTAACACAATAATCGATATAGAAGCAATACCCATAAATATAGAATCTAAACTTAAATTAAACATATTTTCCACATACATTTCTCTGACCAAAAACATTACTAACCAGACTCTCCATAACACATTTAATATACAACAAACACCCTGTTCACACATGAACACGAATATATTTAAAGACTTACAATTTTGGGCTCCGTTCATAACTTATGTAAATGAATCGAGAGCGATAAATTATATTTAGGATTTTGTTATCTAAGGCGACATGGGTGCAGTGCTCAAAAACATGTAATCTAAGTGCACACTACATGAGTCAGTCACTTGAGATCGTTCCCCGCCTCCTAAAAAGTCCCTTAGTGGGAGACCACAGATAAGGTCCTCGCCTCTCGAGATAGGCAGATGTGACGGAGCATGGGACCCCGATGAGGCGGGGACTATTTACTTAGGCCTCTGCGTAAGCCATTTACTCTAAGATGCGATTCTCATGTCACCTATTTAAACCGAAGATATTTCCAAATAAAACCAGTTTCTTACAAAAACTCAACGAGTAAAGTCTTCTCATTTGGGATTTTACATTTGGTCAATCGAGCCTTTAATCGACTCTGCAGTTTCCCCCTACCAAAGGTAAGGGACTCAGAGAAAGGCCAGCTCCTTTAAGCATTGCTAAATTAATCTTGCAGCTAAAGGTAGCAAAAATAAGTGACTCTTGTTTCTCCCTACCAAAGGTAAGGAACAGAGTATAAATATAAAAAGCAAAAAGATACAAAAGAATCTTTTATGTTTTAAAACAAGCACCTTATAGTCTATAGCTAAAGGTTGCTTTGTGTACCATTATAAATTGAGGTAAGGCGTGCTTGAGGCCATACATCAGCAATTGTGAAATTAAAAAGTGCATAACAAAAGTGCCTTATAAATGCTCTAATAGCATTAAATCAGCTCATAAAGAGAGTGCAGTGTATATGCCAAAAGAGCATTAATTAAATAAAAAGTGCCAGAAAACAGTGCCTTATAAATCCTCTAATAGCATTAAATCAGCTCATAAAGAGGGTGCAGTGTATATGCCAAAAGAGCATAAATGCCAAAATAAATGGCTAAAAAACAAAAAATCTGACTGGACTACAAAAATAATAAAACGTGCCAAACAAAAAAAAAAAATCATCTTCAAACATCGACGGAGCCTTAAAGAAGAGAAGGAAGTCAAAAAATCAAAGGAGCCTCTACCAGCAGCAGAAGCAGCAACAACAGCAGCAGCAGAAGCAGCAACAGCAGTAGCAACAGCAGCAACAACAGCAGCAACAGCAGTAGCAACAGCAGCAGCAACAACAACGACATCAGCTAAGTCAAAACAAGAATTTTCTGTTTATCCAAACACACATATATATATAAATACATATAAAATACATATACACGTACTATATATTAAGAAATTACAAAAAATTTTCAAAATGATGTCAGAAAAGACTATTCAATTCCTTAAGAAGCAGTCCGAAATTATTTTGGAAATTAGAAAGTTGGAAGTAAAACCAACATTAACAGATGTAGAAATTCTAAAATTAAATGAGCTTCAAAAATGTTTCATTGCTAATCATAGCAATTTGTTGAAGATCGGCGTTGTCGATCATGAATATTTTAACACAAAGCAGTATGATTTAATAATGATGATGTTAGAAAAAATTAAAAATAAAAATGAAAAAATTAATGGCGAATCGGTAGAAAACACTTTCCCTAAATCAAACACTGTCCCTAAATCAGACAGTAGTCCAGATTTCCTTAAAATAAGGAAAAATAAAATTGAATTTTTATGGCATAAAATAGATAACCTGATTGAACAGGTGAATAGTCATTTTGAGAGTTCGCTATTCGAAGAAGAAATTAGCGAACTTGAATTTGACAAACAAAATATTCTAACAGCCATTAATAGTCGACTCAGTGGCACAATAAATAAAGCTGAAATGTCCACGGTTGTTAAGGCGGAGGAGTTACCAACCCTGCCTAAAAAACAGATACCCACTTTCTTTGGTGATTCCAAAGAATGGGATCTTTTTAATGAACTCTTTACAGAGCTCATACATGTGAGAGAGGATCTCAGTCCTTCTCTCAAATTTAATTATCTAAAGTCAGCATTAAAAGGAGAAGCCAGAAATGTGGTTACTCATTTACTGCTCGGCTCTGGAGAAAATTATGAAGCCACTTGGGAGTTTTTGACCAAGCGGTATGAGAATAAAAGAAACATATTCTCAGATCATATGAATAGGCTTATGGATATGCCAAATTTAAATTTGGAATCCAATAAGCAAATAAAAACATTTATTGACACGATTAACGAGTCAATTTATATCATAAAATTAAAGGCACAATTACCAGAAGATGTGGATGCAATTTTCGCTCACATAATTCTTCGGAAATTCAATAAAGAATCACTCAATTTATATGAAAGCCATGTTAAAAAGACAAAAGAAATACAGGCACTTTCTGATGTCATGGACTTTTTAGAGCAAAGGCTCAATTCTATATCATCATTTTCACAGGAAGTAAAACCTGTAAAGAAAATGATTAATAATAACAAGAATAAAAATTATAGTGACAATTGTGCATATTGCAAAATACCAGGGCATTATTTAATTCAATGCCATAAATTTAAAATAATGAATCCAGCAGAACGGTCTGACTGGGTAAGAAAAAATGGGATTTGCCTAAGATGTCTGAGGCATCCGTTTGGTAAAAAATGTATAAGCGAGCAGCTTTGTTCGACTTGTCGTAAACCTCACCATACTTTACTTCACTTTGTAGGTCATAATCCAGAAAAAGTGAATACATGTAGAACAACAGGTCAAGCCTTGTTGGCCACGGCCTTGATTCAAGTAAAGTCGAGGTATGGAGGCTTTGAACAATTAAGAGCATTGATTGATAGTGGCTCTCAAAGCACAATTATTTCAGAAGAGTCTGCACAGATTCTAAAATTGAAAAAATTTCGATCTCATACTGAAATAAGTGGAGTATCTTCCACAGGAACGTGCATCTCCAAGCACAAAGCGGTTATTTCGATAAGAAATTCTCCGAAAAATTTAGAAATTGAAGCACTTATTCTCCCAAAGCTTATGAAGGCACTTCCAGTCAACACGATTAATGTTGATCAGAAAAAATGGAAGAACTTTAAATTAGCCGACCCCGATTTTAATAAACCGGGTCGTATTGATCTAATCATTGGAGCAGACGTACTCACATTCTGCAAAATGGAGTTATAAAAATAGATGGTCTCCTTGGGCAAAAAACTGATTTCGGGTGGATAGTTTCTGGATGTAAAAAATCCAAAGGAAAAGAAATATTGTAGCCACAACAATAGAAATAAAAGAGTTAGATCGCTACTGGAAAGTGGAAGAAGAAGAAAAATATGATATCGAGTCTGAAATCTGTGAAAATAAATTTATCAAAACGACAAAAAAAGATTCAGATGGGCGATGCATTGTGTCAATTCCATTCAAGGAGGATGTCACCTTAGGAGATTCAAAGAAACAAGCGATAGCTCGTTACATGAATCTGGAGAAAAAACTAAAAAGAAATGAAAAACTTAAGGTTGACTACACTAAATTCATGAATGAATAAATGGATTTAGGACACATGATTGAAGTGAGTGATGAAGGCAAATAGTTTTTACCGCACCAGGCAGTGATTAGAGATTCAAGCCTTACGACCAAATTGAGAGTAGTTTTTGATGCTTCAGCAAAAACTACGAATAACAAAAGTTTGAATGACATAATGTGGTTGGGCCACGAGTTCAAAAAGATATTTTTGACATTATTATTAAATGGAGAAAATGGGAATTTGTGGTTTCGGCAGACATTGAAAAGATGTACCGACAAATTAAAATAGATAATAATGATCAAAAATATCAATATATTTTATGGAGAAATTCTCCAAAAGAAAAAATTAAAACATATAAATTAACCACAGTCACTTACGGAACTGCATCTGCACCATATTTGGCTACCAGGGTTCTGGTAGATATTGCAGATAAATGTAAAATCCAAGTTATTAGTGCAATAATTAGGAATAATTTCTATATGGATGACCTAATGACTGGAGCTGATTCGGTAGAAGAACCTAATAAATTAATAACATTAATTTCCCATGAATTGCAGAAAGTTGGATTCAACTTAAGGAAATGGATTTCCAACAGTTCCAAAATATTAACCACTGTGGAGGACACAGGGGACAATAAGGTTCTCAATATTATCGAAAATGAATGTGTTAAAACTTTAGGACTAAAATGGGAACCTCAAAATGATTTATTTAAATTCAGCGTAAATTGTAATGAATCAAAAAATATAAATAAGCGCGTTGTGTTATCAACGCTAGCAAAAATATTTGATCCGTTAGGATGGTTGGCACCAGTCACCGTTTCAGGAAAACTTTTTATTCAAAAACTTTGGATAAATAAAAGTGAATGGGATCAGGAATTATCCATAGAAGATAAAAATTATTGGGAAAAATATAAAGAAAATTTATTATTGTTAGAAAATATTCGAATCCCAAGGTGGATTAATTCAAACAGTTCTTCAGTCATTCAGATTCACGGATTTGCGGACGCCTCCGAAAAAGCATATGCTGCAGTAGTCTATGCCAAAGTAGGACCTCATGTTAATATAATAGCTAGCAAAAGTAGAGTCAACCCTATAAAAAATAGGAAGACAATTCCCAAACTCGAGCTTTGTGCAGCTCACCTGCTTAGTGAATTAATCCAAAGACTAAAAGGATCAATTGACAATATAATGGAGATCTATGCTTGGAGTGATTCCACGATTACCTTAGCATGGATTAACAGTGGTCAAAGTAAGATCAAATTTATAAGAAGAAGAACGGATGACATTCGGAAATTAAAAAATACTGAATGGAATCATGTTAAGTCAGAGGATAATCCAGCAGATTTAGCATCCAGGGGAGTGGATTCTAACCAGTTGATTAACTGTGATTTTTGGTGGAAAGGTCCGAAATGGCTAGCCGACCCAAAAGAACTTTGGCCTCGGCAGCAGTCTGTAGAAGAACCTGTCTTAATAAATACGGTATTACATGACAAAATAGATGATCCTATTTACGAATTGATAGAACGGTATTCCAGTATAGAAAAACTTATACGTATAATAGCATACATAAATAGATTCGTGCAGATGAAAACAAAAAATAAAGCCTATTCATCAATTATTTCAGTAAATGAGATAAGAATAGCGGAAACAGTTGTTATTAAGAAACAACAAGAATACCAGTTTAGGCAAGAGATAAAGTGCCTTAAAATCAAAAAGGAAATCAAGACAAATAATAAAATATTGTCATTGAATCCATTTTTGGACAAGGATGGGGTTCTAAGAGTTGGAGGAAGATTGCAAAACTCCAATGCAGAATTTAATGTTAAACATCCAATCATTTTAGAAAAATTCCACCTAACAAGCTTATTAATAAAAATGCTCATAAGGAAACATTGCATGGAGGGATAAACCTTATGCGAAACTATATCCAAAGAAAGTATTGGATTTTCGGGTTGAAAAATTCGTTGAAAAAGTATTTAAGAGAATGTGTAAAGTGTGCAAGGTATAAACAAAATACAGCTCAGCAAATAATGGGTAACTTGCCAAAATATAGAGTGACGATGACATTCCCGTTTCTTAATAATGGAATAGATTACGCAGGTCCTTATTATGTTAAATGTTCAAAAAATCGTGGCCAAAAAACATTTAAAGGATACGTTGCCGTATTCGTTTGCATGGCCACCAAAGCCATACACTTAGAAATGGTAAGCGATCTAACTTCTGACGCATTTTTAGCAGCACTCAGAAGATTTATTGCTAGACGGGGAAAATGTTCCAATATCTATTCAGACAACGGAACAAATTTTGTAGGAGCTGCAAGAAAATTAGATCAAGAGTTATTTAATGCAATACAAGAAAATATAACGATTGCAGCGCAGCTTGAAAAGGACAGGATTGATTGGCATTTTATTCCCCCGGCAGGACCTCACTTCGGAGGTATTGGGGAAGATGGGGTTAAGTCAATGAAATACCATTTAAAGCGTATAATCGGCGACACTATTTTGACTTACGAAGAGATGTCAACTCTTTTATGTCAAATAGTAGCATGCTTAAATTCAAGGCCATTATACACTATAGGTAGTGAGATGGACCAACAAGAGGTTTTAACACCAGGTCATTTTTTAATTGGAAGACCACTTTTAGAAATAGTCGAACCAACGGAAGATGTTAACTCAAATTTTAGAAGTATGCAAATAAGAATTGAGAACATGACAGAAGTTCTTAAAGAAAATTATTATGTTTATAAGGAATCAATAAAATTCTTTATGATTACGAAACAGCTACACTCATTGATTGAAGAAGGCGAAAAAATTCAAGCAGGCATTATAAGCCTGTTGATTGATATTAATCACGGTAGGCTAAATACAAATATTCTCAGGCCAAATCAGCTTAAAAAAGAAATTGCCAAAATTCAGCAGAGTCTTTCGGAGAACCTAGTAATTCCAGGAAAACGGTCAGGTACAGAGCTTAAGGAGGTGTATACACTGTTAACAGCCAGGGGTGTATTCATCGACGATAAATTGATCATTAGTGCAAAAGTGCCTCTGTTTAGCAGGCATCCATCCAAATTGTTCAGGCTTATTCCGGTGCCAATTCGAAATGAAGATCGGATAATAATGGTGCATACAACGTCCGAATATTTAATTTATAATTTTGAGATAGATTCCTATCACATAATGACGGAAGCCACATTAAATCAATGTCAGAAATGGCAACTAAATAAGAGAATATGCAAAGGAAGTTGGCCCTGGAATTCTGCCAATGATAATGTATGTGGGATTCAGCCTCTAAAGCCAAATAAAGTGGCGAACTGCATCTATAAAACAGTAGTCGACTCTAAAAGTTACTGGGTAGAGTTAGAAAAGAAAAGTAGTTGGTTGTTTAAGGTTCCTGTGAATTCAAAAGTCCGTCTGCAATGTACTGGCAATGTACAAATTGAATTGTTTGATTTGCCTCAGAAAGGAGTTTTAAGCATTGCGCCATATTGTACGGCAAGAACCGACGATAAAATTCTAGTTGCCCACCATAACATTCAGTCCGAAAGTGAAGAATTATTATCAACACCTTATATAGGAGAAGTTAGTGAAGTGCCGAAGATTATTCGGGATCCGCTGAAACTATCAATATTCAATATTCAATCAATAATATACTCATACTGAGGAATTTGAACGATTGAATAATGAAATTAAATTTATGAAAGAGAATCATCACAAATTAAAAGATTTAGATTTCCATCATATTTCCGGACATGCTGGATTAATTATTGCTTTAATAATAATGGTAGTATTAATAATATATTTCACACGGAAATGTGCTGTGCAACAAAGAATGCAAGCAATAACCTTTGCAGCTCCGTTGCCAGTACTATAAATATCAATAGTAAATAAAAAATAAAATTATATAACAAAAAAAATATATACAGTCCACTATATCGTTGTTTAAGAGAAAATGTACTTCTACATAGAAAAAGCGAAATGTTTAAAATAAGTTAATTGAGTACAAATTGTTGATTAAAAATAATATAAACCATAATTGTAATCCAATAAAATTAAAAGCCAGGAAAACTAGGGCCATTGAAATCTTAGTTGCAAAATAAATGAAAATATATTCCACTACTCTTATAAATGCAACTAATATACTAATGTACATCTCAGCTTTGCTGGCCCTTTGGCAGAATGTTTACACATGAACACGAATATATTTAAAGACTTACAATTTTGGGCTCCGTTCATAACTTATGTAAATGAATCGAGAGCGATAAATTATATTTAGGATTTTGTTATCTAAGGCGACATGGGTGCAGTGCTCAAAAACATGTAATCTAAATGCACACTACATGAGTCAGTCACTTGAGATCGTTCCCCGCCTCCTAAAAAGTCCCTTAGTGGGAGACCACAGATAAGGTCCTCGCCTCTCAAGATAGGCAGATGTGACGGAGCATGGGACCCCGATGAGGCGGGGACTATTTACTTAGGCCTCTGCGTAGGCCATTTACTCTAAGATGCGATTCTCATGTCACCTATTTAAACCGAAGATATTTCCAAATAAAACCAGTTTCTTACAAAAACTCAACGAGTAAAGTCTTCTCATTTGGGATTTTACACACCCTCACTAATTACGGGAGATTTTAATGTATGGCACACATCCTGGGGCTCCCCAACAACAAATGCACGAGGAAAAATAACTCAAAGATTCATTGACCACAAACACCTAATTCTGTTAAACGACAAATCTCCCACACACTTTTCAACACACAATACATACACACACATTGACCTTACACTCTGCTCTCCAATCCTAGCCCCCCACGCCAAGTGGAAAATACTAAACGATCTTCATAATAGCGACCATTTCCCTATTATCACAACACTATTCCCAACAACCAATCCACAAAAATTCAACAGACCCTTTTTTAAACTCAAAGAAGCCAACTGGGAACAGTTCAACGCACTTACCCACCAAACCAACAAGAAATACCCCACCTGCTACAACGTAAACAAAGAAGCCGCTCTAATCAATAGAATTATTCTTTATAGCGCAAACCTCTTCATCCCACAAACACACATACATACAGGGTTCCATGGTGGAATGAACACCTCGACCAACTACGAAAACAAAAACAACTTGCCTGGAAAAAATTAAACCGCACAATTACTGTAGACAGCATTTTAGACTATAGACGCAAAAAGAAAAAAGAAGCTTCCAGCTCTTTCACCTCAACCATCCAACCCAGTACTCCCTCACCCAAAATATGGGCCAATATAAGACGCTTCTGCGGACTTAACCCAGTAAAACAAATTCATGCCATCACAAACCCAGAAAACAATGAGACTACATTGGCTAGCAACGAAATTGCTAGTATATTGGCACAACACTTTTCTGACCTCTCCGGCGACTGGAACTTTTCAGAAGAGTTCCGGAACAATAAATATAGAAATAACCTACATCACATCAAACATAACTTATCTCGAACTTAGCTCAGCCCTACGAACATTAAAAGGATGTGCTCCAGGACTTAATAGAATCTCTTATCGAATGATTAAAAATAGCTCCCACACAACAAAAAACAGAACAACAAAACTATTTAATGAAATATTCAATAGCCACATACCAAAAGCCTACAAAACAAGCCTAATCATTCCAATCCTCAAGCCAAACACCGACAAAACGAAAACTTCCTCATACCGACCCATCTCTCTCAACTGCTGTATAGCAAAAACACTTGATAAAATAATAGCGAAAAGACTCTGGTGGCTAGTGACATATAACAATCTTATTAACTACAACCAATTTGGATTTAAAAAAGGCAAATCGACTTCGAACTGTCTACTCTATGTAGACTATCTCATAACGAAGTCAAAAATGCAGACCTCCCTCGTCACTCTTGATTTTTCAAGAGCCTTCGATCGAGTAGGTGTGCACTCCATAATCCAGCAATTGCAGGAATGGAAAACGGGCCCCAAAATAATAAAGTACATCAAAAACTTCATGAGTAACAGAAAAATAACTGTCCGCGTCGGTCCGCATACATCAAACCCATTAAACCTATTCGGAATCCCCCAAGGTTCACCCATATCCGTGATACTATTCCTCATAGCATTCAACAAATTATCCAACATCTTATCCCTACATAAAGAAATTAAATTTAATGCATTGGCCGACGACTTCTTCCTCATAATAAATTTCAACAAAAACACAAATACAAACTTCAACTTAGACAACCTATTTAATGATATAGAAAATTGGTGCTCCTACTCAGGTGCATCGCTATCCCTATACAAATGCCAACACCTCCACATATGCAGAAAACACCACTGCACATGCAAGATAAGCTGCAACAACATCTAAATTCCTACCGTTGCTTCCTTAAAAATTCTAGGAATGACCTTAAACAACAAATACAAATGGAACACACACATAAACTTACTTCTACCTAAACTACACAATAAGCTAAATATAATAAAATGCGTATCTAGTCTTAAATTTAATTGCAACACGCATACACTACTTAATGTCGCAAAAGCAACAATTATATCCAGACTAGAGTATGGTTTGTCGGCGTTTTATGGGCGGCCGACGGGTATCCTTGGCAGCATCCCATGGAAACCCGGAGACAGATCCATAATAGAGCAGAGGCAGAACACTCTAAATCCGAGGCCCAGGCGACCGAGCTGTAGCGGTATATCTCCCACCGTCGCAACTTTCCCCTGCTCCAGGTGGTATAAAATGCAACACTTAACTGGAATGTCTATAAACAACAATATTACTCCAGGTGGCAGCCATACATGTGGAAATCCACCCTCGACTAATCCCGAGGGTAGGGCACGGATTCTGGAGGCCCTTATAAACATTCTACCCAAAACCGCCCCGATAGAGGCTTCGTTTAACTTGGCTTATGATTCCCTGGAGGAACTGGACCTCAATCAAATGGGAAGCGAATGGGAAATGGAAAGTTCAAATACATTGTCTTTGAAATGCGGTTTGTGCGAGTGATTGCATGTTCAACTATGCGTCAAGATCCAGGAACTGAGTGGCCTTCTGTTTCTCTATTTCGACGACCGAATGTCCCTAACTTGAAGCTACCAACCTTTAGTAAAAATTATACTAAGTACACCGATTTTATGTTGATGTTTTCCACTGACATCGATAAAAACCCAGTACTGGCTGACATGGAGAAGGTTCAACACCTCAAGTCTTGCCTAAGAGGTCCCGCTTTGGATGCCGTTGGTGCTTCGGAGGAAACTGATGCAAATTACCCGTCTGCCCTGGAGTTGTTAGATAAGAGCTATAATAATAAGCGGCTTATTTTCCAGTCTCACATTTCGGCGATCATGAACATACCGACCACTGTCCGACCAAATTAATTTGCGTTTACGGGCACTTCACAACATGGGCACCACTGTGGAAATTTCCGAGTGAATTCTCGTTTATTGTCTTCTCCAAAACGTCGACCGCGAAACCCAGCTATTATGGGAGAATGCTGCTCCCACTGAAAGGCTTCCAAATGGAATGAATTTGTTAAGTTTTTGGAGACAAGATGCCAGATGTACCAATGTTGCACTTGGAATCATGCCACAGGTTGTAAAACCTAGGAAAGCTATCCACAACTCTAGAAATTCATTTGTCGCCAATACCCCTGTCGATTGCTGCCCTGTCTGCAATGCCACATAATATTTGATTGCCCATAATTCAGAAAACTGTCGCCTAAAATCGCTTACAGGAGGCAAAAAGGTTGGCTTTATGACAAGACCTACCTACGACATTGTAATGCCGATCGCTGTCGTATTTGTGGAAGTAAGCACAACAAATTACTAAATTTTGGCTCAAGGCCTTCGTCATCTTGCTCCCAGCCTGCTTAACCTCAGCTAGCTTCTCATGCTCATTCCAACAGATTGCAAGTAGTTGCACAGGAATCATCAACTGGTCAATCTTCTTCCTTAGTGGCTCAAAGTCTCGGAGCAGATTTTGTGTAGTTGGCCACTGCCGTCATCAATATTCAAAATAAATCGGGATCTTGGGTTCCTTGTCGCGCCTTACTTTACTTCGGCTCGCAACTGCACACAATCACCTCTCGTCTGGCACACACTTTGCAATTGCCCAAGTACAAGTCTGCAGCTACAGCTTCTGGAATTGGTGAAGCCAGATTTAGATCAGATGGATATTATTCTCAAATCTCAAGCCTCAGAGTTTGTTTACTTTGGCTCGCAACTGCACACAATCACCTCTCGTCTGGCACACACTTTGCAATTGCCCAAGTACAAGTCTGCAGCTACAGCTTCTGGAATTGGTGAAGCCAGATTTAGATCAGATGGATATTATTCTCAAATCTCAAGCCTCAGAGTCAGCTGTAAACTCTGAAGACTGGAAAATACCAGCTAATCTTAGCTTGGCCGATCTCTAATTTTTCAAAAAATTGACTCCAACCTTAACAAGGCTTCATAATTGACCGTTCAATCAAATGCGCCTCAAATGTTTGATGAGGGCATCCATCTGGAGGAACTGGTGCGCAAATTTGGGAGAAAAAAACCATTGCTGAAATCGTCTCTAAGCGCACAAAGGAAAAACTGGACTGCGAGGCCCACTTCAAGTTACATTTTCTAGGCTTCCATTTGGAGAATATTCAGATCGACTTCCTGCAAAGCGCAGCCCGGAAGTATTGGGAGATTCCTATCGACAAGCCTATCGCCAGTTTTTAAATCTGGAAAACAAACTTGAACGCCATCGCCAGCTCAAAGAGAAATATTCAGTCTTTATTCAAGAGTACTTATCTTTGAATTAAATATCTCTGGTAACATTTGACTCCCAGAAACTATGTAAATTTTATTTGCCGCATCACTGCGTTTTAAAGGAAGACAACACAACAACTAAGCTGTGTGTTGTCTTTGATGGCCCAATCTGTTTCACACTTTGTTACAGTTTCGAACCTTCCATATTTCTTTACCTGGTGACATCTATAAGATGTACCGATTTGTACGGGTCGAGAAACCGGACAGCTATTTACAATGCATTTTGTGGCGTGACACACCCCAGGAAAAAGTACAAGTATTTAAGCTTGATACCGTCACCTACGGAACAAAGCTATCTTCATTTCTATCTGTCAGAGTCATGCAGCAGCTAGCAGAAGACGAAGAAGAAGAATTCTTCTACGCGACTTTTATGTCTAAAACAAAACTATGTCTAAAACAAACTATGTCTGTAACTAAAACCAAGAAGTCTTTGAGATCATGCGACAACCATAGGATTACTGGATAAAGGTCATTTTAAATTTAGAAAATTGTGCTCAAACGATCCTGGTACTTTGAAGCAGATTCTCGATTAAGAAAACGATTTCTTTCTTATATTTGATGATGGCAGCGACATTGCCAAACTCCACATCGCCCATGAAAGCAGTTCTAAAATCCAGAAAGCGCTCTGTCCTGTCTACAATTACTCGCTTTTACGACCCTCTTGGTCTTATCTGCCCCGTCATAACGAAGGCCAAAATCCTGCTGCAGCAAATCTGAAGAGAAAAACCAAATAGCGTGGTCGAAATCCATGGATTCAGTGATGCCAGCATTGACGCATATGGAGGATGCATCTACATAGTCTCCATGTCTCAAAGTCAACGAGTAGCCAACCTTTTCTGCGCTAAATCTCGTGTTGCCCCATTGAAGACCCTCACGGTTCCCAAATTGGAATTATGCGCGGCAATATTACTGGCTCAACTAATGCGGGAACTCATGCAGCTTGCCTTATTTTCATGCCCTGTTTATTGCCGGTCAGATTCTGCTGTGTTGCAAATCTGCAATCCAGCGGACATACTCTCCTGGGGGCACTTCCTAGTGAGCTGACCGACTCCAGTCTTTGGTTTCATGGCCGTGACTATCTTCAAAAAGACAAGTCGCACTGACCAGAATATTGTCTCGCTCCAAAGATTCTCCCTGAGCTAAGGAAGAAGGCCCCATCACTCTCAAGACCCCTGCCTTCATCGACATCCCAACCAGCTGTTAAATTTTGGATACATCTTCAAATTTCGTTATCGTATCAGCCACCAAGGCCTGACACCGGTGGCATGAAACTTATCATTCGCTTCATTCAGATGGCACACCTTACCGAGGACTATAATGCCCTGCTCAACAGTCGACAAGTAAAATCATCGAGCTCAATTGCATCCCTCGCACCCATCATTAACAACTCTGGACTCATGAGAGTTGGTGGCAGACTGAAGCGCTCATCGTTGGACTATGACGCACAGTATCAATTAATATTGCCACGTCAGCACCCAGTCACTCGTGCCATTATACTCGACTATCATCGTCTCTATCTGCATTGTGGACCTCGCGCACTACTCGCTTCCATTCGACTGCAGTTCTGGCCCATTGGCGGTCAAGACAACTGCAAAAGCAGTCAGATGCATCACATGTTTTCGAGCCAAGCCACACATAGCTCGTCACATTATGGGTGATCTTCCTGAGGACCGCGTTACAGCTTCACATTCCTTCAAGGTCACTGGTCTGAACTTTTGCGTCCCAATTTATTACAAAAATCCAGTTTGGAACAAAGCACCCATCAAGTGCTATATCTGCATCTTTATCTGCTTTTCTACAAAGGCTGTTCACCTTGAGCTGGTTCAGGATCTCTCCACTTCTGCATTTCTTAATGCATTGCGTCGATTTATACTGACTCGTGGAAATCCTGCGCACTTCTTAGGCACGGCCCCCTCGCCTTGTTTGCTGAGCCTGATCTAACAAAATTAAATCTCAACCGATTGGATCGCTCGCAGCGAATTAACTACTACCAGAAAAAGCAATAGATTTTGCATTCCCCTTTGTGCTATGTTCCTCTCTCTCAATAGAGAGCGAGCACAGCTGTTTAAATCTTTATTTTGTGAAACTTGCTCATTTGCCTTCTGCAAAGCAAATTCAGTTACACATGATGTGTTGATCACACCGGTACTGCTGAGATGCACTTTAACTCTTAGTCGGTTCGGTACGGGCAAAGACCCTAGAATAACAAGATGCGTAACGCCATACGATTTTTTGGCACACGATTTTTTGGCCGTGGCTCTAGAGGTGGCTCCAGGCTCTCTCGAATTTTTGTTGGAGAGCGAGAGAGCGGAGAGCGCTACAGCGAACAGCTCTTTTCAACGCACAAAGTGATAGCAGACAACTGTATGTGTGCACATGTATGCTCATGCATTGTAAATTTGACAAAATATGCCCTTCACCTTAGAAGTTCTTTGACTTTAAATCTATATTATTTTTGATCAATTGGCACCATGCGAAAAATTCTTGTTTTGCATTGCCTTAACGTTATTATTATTTGAAAATAGATTAGAAATAGTCAAATCTATGTACATATTATCACAAAAATAAATTTCAAAAATGACTTTATATAAGAATATTTGTCATTAGAGTATTCATCTTGCGGCGTGTGAAAAATTAATAAGGCAATGATTGTTGAGTGCTTGTGTCCGCACTTCGTGCCTCAAGATATGAACAAAGCAAAGACACTGGAATAATTCTAGTGTCTTTGATATTACTTTTGCAATAAACAGTTATCATATTTAATTATTTAGTATATTTATTAAGTCATTTGACTTAATATGATGTAACATTAACATTAAAAGTGTTTCAAAAAAAATATTTCGCTTTTAAAAAATTGTCAGATGAGAGACAAATTAGAATTAAACATAAATATAAATGTGTAAACGATAGCTAATTCGAGCGGCGATTTATACAAACGAATTTAAAAAGCTTTAAAATTATAATAATCAGGGCGCGAATTTTTAAAAATTATTTTATTTTATCATATTGCTACGAAATTGGCAAAAACTACCCTAATATGTACTATGTAAATTCATTTCTTCGATCAGAATTGATTTCGGCCCGAAAATCGTCTTCTAGCACAACACGCACACATATACGAGTTCTCGTCTCTTGTTTTTACTCACACAAGCAAGCAAATTAAATTTTTAGATTTCTTACGCTCTCAGCAGGAGTGAGCGGAAAGAGAGCCAGGAACTGAGTGGCCTTCTGTTTCTCTATTTCGACGACCGAATGTCCCTAACTTGAAGCTACCAACCTTTAGTAAAAATTATACTAAGTACACCGATTTTATGTTGATGTTTTCCACTGACATCGATAAAAACCCAGTACTGGCTGACATGGAGAAGGTTCAACACCTCAAGTCTTGCCTAAGAGGTCCCGCTTTGGATGCCGTTGGTGCTTCGGAGGAAACTGATGCAAATTACCCGTCTGCCCTGGAGTTGTTAGATAAGAGCTATAATAATAAGCGGCTTATTTTCCAGTCTCACATTTCGGCGATCATGAACATACCGACCACTGTCCGACCAAATTAATTTGCGTTTACGGGCACTTCACAACATGGGCACCACTGTGGAAATTTCCGAGTGAATTCTCGTTTATTGTCTTCTCCAAAACGTCGACCGCGAAACCCAGCTATTATGGGAGAATGCTGCTCCCACTGAAAGGCTTCCAAATGGAATGAATTTGTTAAGTTTTTGGAGACAAGATGCCAGATGTACCAATGTTGCACTTGGAATCATGCCACAGGTTGTAAAACCTAGGAAAGCTATCCACAACTCTAGAAATTCATTTGTCGCCAATACCCCTGTCGATTGCTGCCCTGTCTGCAATGCCACATAATATTTGATTGCCCATAATTCAGAAAACTGTCGCCTAAAATCGCTTACAGGAGGCAAAAAGGTTGGCTTTATGACAAGACCTACCTACGACATTGTAATGCCGATCGCTGTCGTATTTGTGGAAGTAAGCACAACAAATTACTAAATTTTGGCTCAAGGCCTTCGTCATCTTGCTCCCAGCCTGCTTAACCTCAGCTAGCTTCTCATGCTCATTCCAACAGATTGCAAGTAGTTGCACAGGAATCATCAACTGGTCAATCTTCTTCCTTAGTGGCTCAAAGTCTCGGAGCAGATTTTGTGTAGTTGGCCACTGCCGTCATCAATATTCAAAATAAATCGGGATCTTGGGTTCCTTGTCGCGCCTTACTTTACTTCGGCTCGCAACTGCACACAATCACCTCTCGTCTGGCACACACTTTGCAATTGCCCAAGTACAAGTCTGCAGCTACAGCTTCTGGAATTGGTGAAGCCAGATTTAGATCAGATGGATATTATTCTCAAATCTCAAGCCTCAGAGTTTGTTTACTTTGGCTCGCAACTGCACACAATCACCTCTCGTCTGGCACACACTTTGCAATTGCCCAAGTACAAGTCTGCAGCTACAGCTTCTGGAATTGGTGAAGCCAGATTTAGATCAGATGGATATTATTCTCAAATCTCAAGCCTCAGAGTCAGCTGTAAACTCTGAAGACTGGAAAATACCAGCTAATCTTAGCTTGGCCGATCTCTAATTTTTCAAAAAATTGACTCCAACCTTAACAAGGCTTCATAATTGACCGTTCAATCAAATGCGCCTCAAATGTTTGATGAGGGCATCCATCTGGAGGAACTGGTGCGCAAATTTGGGAGAAAAAAACCATTGCTGAAATCGTCTCTAAGCGCACAAAGGAAAAACTGGACTGCGAGGCCCACTTCAAGTTACATTTTCTAGGCTTCCATTTGGAGAATATTCAGATCGACTTCCTGCAAAGCGCAGCCCGGAAGTATTGGGAGATTCCTATCGACAAGCCTATCGCCAGTTTTTAAATCTGGAAAACAAACTTGAACGCCATCGCCAGCTCAAAGAGAAATATTCAGTCTTTATTCAAGAGTACTTATCTTTGAATTAAATATCTCTGGTAACATTTGACTCCCAGAAACTATGTAAATTTTATTTGCCGCATCACTGCGTTTTAAAGGAAGACAACACAACAACTAAGCTGTGTGTTGTCTTTGATGGCCCAATCTGTTTCACACTTTGTTACAGTTTCGAACCTTCCATATTTCTTTACCTGGTGACATCTATAAGATGTACCGATTTGTACGGGTCGAGAAACCGGACAGCTATTTACAATGCATTTTGTGGCGTGACACACCCCAGGAAAAAGTACAAGTATTTAAGCTTGATACCGTCACCTACGGAACAAAGCTATCTTCATTTCTATCTGTCAGAGTCATGCAGCAGCTAGCAGAAGACGAAGAAGAAGAATTCTTCTACGCGACTTTTATGTCTAAAACAAAACTATGTCTAAAACAAACTATGTCTGTAACTAAAACCAAGAAGTCTTTGAGATCATGCGACAACCATAGGATTACTGGATAAAGGTCATTTTAAATTTAGAAAATTGTGCTCAAACGATCCTGGTACTTTGAAGCAGATTCTCGATTAAGAAAACGATTTCTTTCTTATATTTGATGATGGCAGCGACATTGCCAAACTCCACATCGCCCATGAAAGCAGTTCTAAAATCCAGAAAGCGCTCTGTCCTGTCTACAATTACTCGCTTTTACGACCCTCTTGGTCTTATCTGCCCCGTCATAACGAAGGCCAAAATCCTGCTGCAGCAAATCTGAAGAGAAAAACCAAATAGCGTGGTCGAAATCCATGGATTCAGTGATGCCAGCATTGACGCATATGGAGGATGCATCTACATAGTCTCCATGTCTCAAAGTCAACGAGTAGCCAACCTTTTCTGCGCTAAATCTCGTGTTGCCCCATTGAAGACCCTCACGGTTCCCAAATTGGAATTATGCGCGGCAATATTACTGGCTCAACTAATGCGGGAACTCATGCAGCTTGCCTTATTTTCATGCCCTGTTTATTGCCGGTCAGATTCTGCTGTGTTGCAAATCTGCAATCCAGCGGACATACTCTCCTGGGGGCACTTCCTAGTGAGCTGACCGACTCCAGTCTTTGGTTTCATGGCCGTGACTATCTTCAAAAAGACAAGTCGCACTGACCAGAATATTGTCTCGCTCCAAAGATTCTCCCTGAGCTAAGGAAGAAGGCCCCATCACTCTCAAGACCCCTGCCTTCATCGACATCCCAACCAGCTGTTAAATTTTGGATACATCTTCAAATTTCGTTATCGTATCAGCCACCAAGGCCTGACACCGGTGGCATGAAACTTATCATTCGCTTCATTCAGATGGCACACCTTACCGAGGACTATAATGCCCTGCTCAACAGTCGACAAGTAAAATCATCGAGCTCAATTGCATCCCTCGCACCCATCATTAACAACTCTGGACTCATGAGAGTTGGTGGCAGACTGAAGCGCTCATCGTTGGACTATGACGCACAGTATCAATTAATATTGCCACGTCAGCACCCAGTCACTCGTGCCATTATACTCGACTATCATCGTCTCTATCTGCATTGTGGACCTCGCGCACTACTCGCTTCCATTCGACTGCAGTTCTGGCCCATTGGCGGTCAAGACAACTGCAAAAGCAGTCAGATGCATCACATGTTTTCGAGCCAAGCCACACATAGCTCGTCACATTATGGGTGATCTTCCTGAGGACCGCGTTACAGCTTCACATTCCTTCAAGGTCACTGGTCTGAACTTTTGCGTCCCAATTTATTACAAAAATCCAGTTTGGAACAAAGCACCCATCAAGTGCTATATCTGCATCTTTATCTGCTTTTCTACAAAGGCTGTTCACCTTGAGCTGGTTCAGGATCTCTCCACTTCTGCATTTCTTAATGCATTGCGTCGATTTATACTGACTCGTGGAAATCCTGCGCACTTCTTAGGCACGGCCCCCTCGCCTTGTTTGCTGAGCCTGATCTAACAAAATTAAATCTCAACCGATTGGATCGCTCGCAGCGAATTAACTACTACCAGAAAAAGCAATAGATTTTGCATTCCCCTTTGTGCTATGTTCCTCTCTCTCAATAGAGAGCGAGCACAGCTGTTTAAATCTTTATTTTGTGAAACTTGCTCATTTGCCTTCTGCAAAGCAAATTCAGTTACACATGATGTGTTGATCACACCGGTACTGCTGAGATGCACTTTAACTCTTAGTCGGTTCGGTACGGGCAAAGACCCTAGAATAACAAGATGCGTAACGCCATACGATTTTTTGGCACACGATTTTTTGGCCGTGGCTCTAGAGGTGGCTCCAGGCTCTCTCGAATTTTTGTTGGAGAGCGAGAGAGCGGAGAGCGCTACAGCGAACAGCTCTTTTCAACGCACAAAGTGATAGCAGACAACTGTATGTGTGCACATGTATGCTCATGCATTGTAAATTTGACAAAATATGCCCTTCACCTTAGAAGTTCTTTGACTTTAAATCTATATTATTTTTGATCAATTGGCACCATGCGAAAAATTCTTGTTTTGCATTGCCTTAACGTTATTATTATTTGAAAATAGATTAGAAATAGTCAAATCTATGTACATATTATCACAAAAATAAATTTCAAAAATGACTTTATATAAGAATATTTGTCATTAGAG